>NC_084567.2:1842500-1877500 GCF_033978685.3 Nerophis lumbriciformis | reverse complement strand
TCACCTGTGTCAAGCATGTCACCTGACTGAATGTGTCACCTGACTGAATGTGTCACCTGTGTCAAGCATGTCACCTGACTGAATGTGTCACCTGTGTCAAGCATGTCACCTGACTGAATGTGTCACCTGTGTCAAGCATGTCACCTGACTGAATGTGTCACCTGTGTCAAGCATGTCACCTGACTGAATGTGTCACCTGACTGAATGTGTCACCTGTGTCAAGCATGTCACCTGACTGAATGTGTCACCTGTGTCACCTGACTGAATGTGTCACCTGACTGAATGTGTCACCTGTGTCAAGCATGTCACCTGACTGAATGTGTCACCTGTGTCAAGCATGTCACCTGACTGAATGTGTCACCTGTGTCAAGCATGTCACCTGACTGAATGTGTCACCTGTGTCAAGCATGTCACCTGACTGAATGTGTCACCTGACTGAATGTGTCACCTGTGTCAAGCATGTCACCTGACTGAATGTGTCACCTGTGTCACCTGACTGAATGTGTCACCTGACTGAATGTGTCACCTGTGTCAAGCATGTCACCTGACTGAATGTGTCACCTGTGTCAAGCATGTCACCTGACTGAATGTGTCACCTGTGTCAAGCATGTCACCTGACTGAATGTGCCACCTGTGTCAAGCATGTCACCTGACTGAATGTGTCACCTGTGTCAAGTGGGTCACCTGACTGAATGTGTCACCTGACTGAATGTGCCACCTGTGTCACCTGACTGAATGTGCCACCCGACTGAATGTGTCATCTGTGTCAAGTGGGTCACCCGAATGAATGTGCCACCTGTGTCACCTGACTGAATGTGTCACCTGTGTCACCTGACTGAATGTGTCACCTGTGTCACCTGACTGAATGTGTCACCTGTGTCAAGTGGGTCACCTGACTGAATGTGTCACCTGACTGAATGTGCCACCCGACTGAATGTGTCATCTGTGTCAAGTGGGTCACCCGAATGAATGTGCCACCTGTGTCACCTGACTGAATGTGTCACCTGTGTCACCTGACTGAATGTGTCACCTGACTGAATGTGTCACCTGTGTCAAGTGGGTCACCTGACTGAATGTGTCACCTGACTGAATGTGCCACCTGTGTCACCTGACTGAATGTGCCACCCGACTGAATGTGTCATCTGTGTCAAGTGGGTCACCTGACTAAATGTGCCACCTGTGTCACCTGACTGAATGTGTCACCTGACTGAATGTGCTACCTGTGTCACCTGACTGAATGTGTCACCTGTGTCAAGTGGGTCACCTGACTAAATGTGCCACCTGTGTCACCTGACTGAATGTGTCACCTGACTGAATGTGTCACCTGACTGAATGTGCCACCTGTGTCACCTGACTGAATGTGTCACCTGTGTCACCTGACTGAATGTGTCACCTGTGTCACCTGACTGAATGTGTCACCTGTGTCAAGTGGGTCACCTGACTGAATGTGTCACCTGACTGAATGTGCCACCTGTGTCACCTGACTGAATGTGCCACCCGACTGAATGTGTCATCTGTGTCAAGTGGGTCACCTGACTAAATGTGCCACCTGTGTCACCTGACTGAATGTGTCACCTGTGTCAAGTGGGTCACCTGACTAAATGTGCCACCTGTGTCACCTGACTGAATGTGTCACCTGACTGAATGTGTCACCTGACTGAATGTGCCACCTGACTGAATGTGTCACCTGACTGAATGTGCCACCTGTGTCACCTGACTGAATGTGTCACCTGACTGAATGTGTCACCTGACTGAATGTGTCACCTGACTGAATGTGTCACCTGACTGAATGTGCCACCTGTGTCACCTGACTGAATGTGTCACCTGACTGAATGTGCCACCCGACTGAATGTGTCATCTGTGTCAAGTGGGTCACCCGAATGAATGTGCCACCTGTGTCACCTGACTGAATGTGTCACCTGACTGAATGTGTCACCTGTGCCACCTGTGTCACCTGACTGAATGTGTCACCTGTGTCACCTGACTGAATGTGTCACCTGTGTCAAGTGGGTCACCTGACTGAATGTGTCACCTGACTGAATGTGCCACCTGTGTCACCTGACTGAATGTGCCACCCGACTGAATGTGTCATCTGTGTCAAGTGGGTCACCTGACTAAATGTGCCACCTGTGTCACCTGACTGAATGTGTCACCTGTGTCAAGTGGGTCACCTGACTAAATGTGCCACCTGTGTCACCTGACTGAATGTGTCACCTGACTGAATGTGTCACCTGACTGAATGTGCCACCTGTGTCACCTGACTGAATGTGTCACCTGACTGAATGTGTCACCTGACTGAATGTGTCACCTGACTGAATGTGTCACCTGACTGAATGTGCCACCCGACTGAATGTGTCATCTGTGTCAAGTGGGTCACCCGAATGAATGTGCCACCTGTGTCACCTGACTGAATGTGTCACCTGACTGAATGTGTCACCTGTGCCACCTGTGTCACCTGACTGAATGTGTCACCTAACTGAATGTGCCACCTGTGTCACCTGACTGAATGTGTCACCTGACTGAATGTGCCACCTGTGTCACCTGACTGAATGTGTCACCTGACTGAATGTGCCACCTGTGTCACCTGACTGAATGTGCCACCTGTGTCACCTGACTGAATGTGTCACCTGACTGAATGTGCCACCTGTGTCACCTGACTGAATGTGTCACCTGACTGAATGTGCCACCTGTGTCACCTGACTGAATGTGTCACCTGACTGAATGTGTCACCTGTGTCACCTGACTGAATGTGTCACCTGACTGAATGTGTCACCTGTGTCACCTGACTGAATGTGTCACCTGACTGAATGTGCCACCCGACTGAATGTGTCATCTGTGTCAAGTGGGTCACCCGAATGAATGTGCCACCTGTGTCACCTGACTGAATGTGTCACCTAACTGAATGTGCCACCTGTGTCACCTGACTGAATGTGTCACCTGACTGAATGTGCCACCTGTGTCACCTGACTGAATGTGTCACCTGACTGAATGTGCCACCTGTGTCACCTGACTGAATGTGTCACCTGACTGAATGTGCCACCTGTGTCACCTGACTGAATGTGTCACCTGACTGAATGTGTCACCTGACTAAATGTGTCACCTATGTCACCTGACTGAATGTGTCACCTGACTGAATGTGTCACCTGTGTCAGGTGACTGAATGTGACAGCTGTGTCACCTGACTGAATGTGTGAGGTGAGTGGATGTGTGGTCACCTGGTCCAGGTCAGCGAGCAGGGTGTGCAGAGTGGACAGTTCCCTGCCCAGGTCTATGTAGCCATCAAAGCCGGCGGTGTGGTTGAGTCCATCAGGGTGTGAGATCTCCTGCAGGAAACGCTGCATGCTGCTCCACTGACGCTCCACAAAGTCGTTCATGAACAGCATGTACTCCTCCTTCAAGCCGAACCTGCGGCCGCGGGCGCCGTTAGCCGGGGGGCGGGTTGTCGTGGCGACCGAGGCACTCACTTGCTGAAGTTGGCGAGGGTCTGGATGACCTTGGCGATGAGCGTCAGCGTGCGGGCCGTGCGCTCGTCCGGGTAGCCTTGCATGAGGTCAAAGAGCGAGGGCGACATCACCGCCGGACACAGGAAGCGCAGGAAGAGCGAGGCGCTGATGAGGCGCTCGCTGATGTCCGGTCGCCCCCGGTTACCGCACTCCTGTCGCCATGACGCAAACACCTCCTTCAGCTCCCGGGGGAACACTCTGAGGTGGGCGGAGACAAAGGTGGAGTCCTCTCATGCCGCCAAGACTGTGTGTGTGTGTGTGTGTGTGTGCTGACCTGTAAGAGTCCAGGATCTTGCAGAAGGCCAGTTCACAGCACATCCTCAGGTTGGCCTGGTGCTCCGCCAAGTCCGAGGTCACGCAGCGAGACAAGTCCACCTCGCAGTTCTCGTCTGACTCGTACAGAGCCTTGATGAACTCACCTGGACACACCCAGGCCATGTGAGTACACTCTTGTGTAGTACAATATCTACTCTACTGTAGTACACTATTTAGTACAATATCTACTCTACTGTAGTACAGTATTTAGTACAATATCTACTCTACTGTAGTACACTATTTAGTACAATATCTACTCTACTGTAGTACAGTATTTAGTACAATATCTACTCTACTGTAGTACAGTATTTAGTACAATATCTACTCTACTGTAGTACACTATTTAGTACAATATCTACTCTACTGTAGTACACTATTTAGTACAATATCTACTCTACTGTAGTACAGTATTTAGTACAATATCTACTCTTGTGTAGTACAGTATTTAGTACAATATCTACTCTACTGTAGTACAGTATTTAGTACAATATGTATTCTTGTGTAGCACAGTGTTTAGTACAATATCTACTCTGGAGTAGTACAGTATTTAGTATAATATCTACTCTTGTGTAGTACAGTAGTTAGTACACTGTGTACTCTACTGTAGTACAGTGTTTAGTACAATATGTACTCTTGTGTAGTACAGTAGTTATTACACTGTGTACTCTTGTGTAGTACAGTATTTAGTACAATATCTACTCTTGTGTAGTACAGTAGTTAGTACAATATCTACTCTTGTGTAGTACAGTATTTAGTATAATATCTACTCTTGTGTAGTACAGTATTTAGTATAATATCTACTCTTGTGTAGTACAGTATTTAGTACAATATCTACTCTACTGTAGTACAGTATTTAGTACAATAGCTACTCTTGTGTAGCACAGTGTTTAGTACAATATCTACTCTGGAGTAGTACAGTATTTAGTATAATATCTACTCTTGTGTAGTACAGTAGTTAGTACACTGTGTACTCTACTGTAGTACAGTGTTTAGTACAATATGTACTCTTGTGTAGTACAGTAGTTATTACACTGTGTACTCTTGTGTAGTACAGTATTTAGTACAATGTCTACACTTGTGTAGTACAGTGTTTAGTACAATATGTATTCTTGTGTAGTACAGCATTTAGTACAATATGTACTCTTGTGTAGTACAGCATTTAGTACAATATGTACTCTTGTGTAGTACAGTATAGCATTTAGGACAATATGTACTGTTGTGTAGTACAGTATCGAGTACAATGCCTATTGTAGTACAGTATTAAGTCAAATGTGTACTGTTATGGAGTACAGTATTGAGTACAATGTGTACTATTGTGTAGCACAGTATTTAGTACAATATGTACTGTTGTGTAGTACAACATTTAGTACAATATGTACTCTTGTGTAGTACAGCATTTAGTACAATATGTACTCTTGTGTAGTACAGCATTTAGTACAATATGTACTCTTGTGTAATACAGCATTTAGTACAATGTGTACTGTTGTGTAGTACAGCATTTAGTACAGTATCTATTGTAGTACAGTATTTAGTACAATATGTACTGTTGTGTAGTACAGTATTGAGTACAATGTCTATTGTAGTACAGTATTAAGTCAACTGTGTACTGTTATGGAGTACACTATTGAGTACAATGTGTACTGTTGTGTAGCACAGTATTTAGTACAACATGTAGTGTAGTACAGTACTTAGTACAAGGTGTAGTGTGGTACAGTATTTAGTACAGTGTGTACTGTGGTGTAGTACAGTGTGTACTGTGATGTAGTACAATGTGTACTGTGATGTAGTACAGTGTGTTATGTCATGTAGTACAGTGTGTACTGTCGAGTAGTACAGTGTGTACTGTGATGTAGTACAGTGTGTACTGTGATGTAGTACAGTGTGTACTGTCATGTAGTACAGTGTGTACTGTGATGTAGTACAGTGTGTACTGTCGTGTAGTACAGTATGTACTGTTATGTAGTACAGTGTGTACTGTCATGTAGTACAGTTTGTACTGTGATGTAGTACAGTGTGTATTGTCATGAAGTACAGTGTGTACTGTGGTGTAGTACAGTGTGTACTGTGATGTAGTACAGTGTGTACTGTCATGTAGTACAGTGTGTACTGTGATGTAGTACAGTGTGTACTGTCATGTAGTACAGTGTGTACTGTCATGTAGTACAGTGTGTACTGTGATGTAGGACAGTGTGTACTGTCATGTAGTACAGTGTGTACTGTCATGTAGTACAGTGTGTACTGTGATGTAGTACAGTGTGTACTGTGATGTAGTACAATGTGTACTGTGATGTAGTACAGTGTGTACCCAGTGCATCCTGCAGGTACTTCTGTCCAATCAGCTTCAAGTATTCTTCGATGCTTTTGGTTGCTAGGGTGTTTTCTCTGAAGATCAGCTGATCGTTGTCACGGTAACGGTCCACCTCTGACATCATCAAGTCTGTCAAGAAGTCCTGTGGACAAAGGTCAGAGGTCAAAAGGGGGCGTGGTCATCAGGCGGGTGCTGGGGTACCTTGGCCTTGCCGGTGCTGTGCAGGATGTGGACCAGCACCGCAGCCAGCTCCTCTTTGGCCCTCAGGCCCATGGAAGCTTCTAGAGTGTTGCAGAGCAGCAGGTAGTTGGCACTGATGAACTCTGCAAACTCCTTGTACTGCTCCATGGGCAGGATCACCACGCTCTGGTAGCGAGCCTTCACCCGCACCGTCGGCACGCTCGACTTGGCTGCACACACAACACATGCATTCATTGCATCATCACATTGATTTTAAGCACCTATAATCACGTCCAAATCACAATGATTTGATGACATCACAACTATTTGTCAAATAACAACGTTTTCATAATCACAGTGCTTTCATAGTCATGATTTCAACATCCTAAGGATCACGTTGATTTCAAAACACCACACCGTTTGAAAAACTTCACAATGATTTTAAAATCACAGAGCTTCTATACAATCGCAATGATTTTGTAATCATAAAAAACCATGCCGAAACATTGACTTTCAAATCAAGGCGTTTTCAAATCATCACAAAAGATTTGAAATCACGACGATCCGATTTCAAAATAGTTGATTTGAAGACATCACAATTAGTTGTCAAATAACATTGATTTCATAATCACACTGATTTCATCATCCCAATGACTTGATAAGATCACGCTGATTTCATAATCACACTGATTTCATCATCCTAATGACTTGATGAGATCACGCTGATTTCATAATCACACTGATTTCATCATCCCGATGACTTGATAAGATCACGCTGATTTCATAATCACACTGATTTCATCATCCTAATGACTTGATGAGATCACGCTGATTTCATAATCACACCGATTTCATCATCCTAATGACTTGATAAGATCACGCTGATTTCATAATCACACTGATTTCATCATCCCAATGACTTGATAAGATCACGCTGATTTCATAATCACACTGATTTCATCATCCTAATGACTTGATAAGATCACACTGATTTCATCATCCTAATGACTTGATACGATCACGCTGATTTCATAATCACACTGATTTCATCATCCTAATGACTTGATAAGATCACACTGATTTCATCATCCTAATGACTTGATACGATCACGCTGATTTCATAATCACACTGATTTCATCATCCCAATGACTTGATGGGATCACGCTGATTTCATAATCACACTGATTTCATCATCCCAATGACTTGATTAGATCACGCTGATTTCATAATCACACTGATTTCATCATCCTAATGACTTGATAAGATCACGCTGATTTCATAATCACACTGATTTCATCATCCTAATGACTTGATAAGATCACGCTGATTTCATAATCACACTGATTTCATCATCCTAATGACTTGATGCGATCACGCTGATTTCATAATCACACTGATTTCATCATCCTAATGACTTGATACGATCACGCTGATTTCATAATCACACTGATTTCATCATCCTAATGACTTGATACGATCACGCTGATTTCATAATCACACTGATTTCATCATCCTAATGGCTTGATAAAATCATGCTGATTTCATAATCACACTGATTTCATCATCCTAATGGCTTGATAAGATCACGCTGATTTCATAATCACACTGATTTCATCATCTCAGTGACTTCATGAGATCACGCTGATTTCATAATCACACTGATTTCATCATCCTAATGACTTGATAAGATCACGCTGATTATATAATCACACTGATTTCATCGTCCTAATGACTTGATAAGATCACGCTGATTTCATAATCACACTGATTTCATCATCCCAATGACTTGATGAGATCACGCTGATTTCATAATCACACTGATTTCATCATCTCAGTGACTTCATGAGATCACGCTGATTTCATAATCACACTGATTTCATCATCCTAATGACTTGATAAGATCACGCTGATTTCATAATCACACTGATTTCATCATACCAATGACTTGATAAGATCACGCTGATTTCATAATCACACTGATTTCATCATCCTAATGACTTGATAAGATCACGCTGATTTCATAATCACACTGATTTCATCATCCCAATGACTTGATAAGATCACGCTGATTTCATAATCACACTGATTTCATCATCCTAATGACTTGATGAGATCACGCTGATTTCATAATCACACTGATTTCATCATCCTAATGACTTGACGAGATCACGCTGATTTCATAATCACACTGATTTCATCATCCTAATGACTTGATAAGATCACACTGATTTCATAATCACACTGATTTCATCATCCTAATGACTTGATAAGATCACGCTGATTTCATAATCACACTGATTTCATCATCCCAATGACTTGATACGATCACGCTGATTTTATAATCACACTGATTTCATCATCCCAATGACTTGATAAGATCACGCTGATTTTATAATCACACTGATTTCATCATCCTAATGACTTGATAAGAGCAAACTGATTTCATAATCACACTGATTTCATCATCCTAATGACTTGATACGACCACGCTGATTTCATAATCACACTGATTTCATCATCCTAATGACTTGATAAGATCACACTGATTTCATCATCCTAATGACTTGATAAGATCACGCTGATTTCATAATCACACTGATTTCATCATCCCAATGACTTGATAAGATCACGCTGATTTCATAATCACACTGATTTCATCATCCTAATGACTTGATAAGATCACGCTGATTTCATAATCACACTGATTTCATCATCCTAATGACTTGATGAGATCACGCTGATTTCATAATCACACTGATTTCATCATCCTAATGACTTGATAAGATCACACTGATTTCATAATCACACTGATTTCATCATCCTAATGACTTGATAAGATCACACTGATTTCATAATCACACTGATTTCATCATCCCAATGACTTGATGCGATCACGCTGATTTTATAATCACACTGATTTCATCATCCTAATGACTTGATAAGATCACGCTGATTTTATAATCACACTGATTTCATCGTCCTAATGACTTGATAAGATCAAACTGATTTCATAATCACACTGATTTCATCATCCTAATGACTTGATACGATCACGCTGATTTCATAATCACACTGATTTCATCATCCTAATGACTTGATAAGATCACGCTGATTTCATAATCACACTGATTTCATCATCCCAATGACTTGATAAGATCACGCTGATTTCATAATCACACTGATTTCATCATCCTAATGACTTGATAAGATCACGCTGATTTCATAATCACACTGATTTCATCATCCTAATGACTTGATAAGATCAAACTGATTTCATAATCACACTGATTTCATCATCCTAATGACTTGATACGATCACACTAATTTCATAATCACACTGATTTCATCATCCTAATGACTTGATACGATCACGCTGATTTCATAATCACACTGATTTCATCATCCTAATGACTTGATAAGATCACGCTGATTTCATAATCACACTGATTTAAAAACGTCACAATGTTTTTAAAATAAGTCATGAAATGAAGTAGTATTTGAAGTATTGAACTGAAGTAGTATTGATGTAGTATTTGAAATAATCACCTGGAGTAGTATTTGAAGTAATAAACTGAAGTAATATTTGAAGTAATGACCTGAAGTAGTATTTGAAGTAATGGACTGAAGTAGTATTTGAAGTAATAAACTGAAGTAATATTTGAAGTAATGACCTGAAGTAGTATTTGAAGTAATGAACTGAAGTAGTATTTGAAGTAATGGACTGAAGTAGTATTTGAAGTAATGATCTGAAGTAGTATTTGTAGTACTGAACTGAAGTAGTATTTGAAGTAATGGACTGAAGTAGTATTTGAAGTAATGAACTGAAGTAGTATTTGAAGTAATGAATTGAAGTAGTATTTGAAGTAATGAACTGAAGTAGTATTTGAAGTAATGAATTGAAGTAGTATTTGAAGTAATGATCTGAAGTAGTATTTGTAGTACTGAACTGAAGTAGTATTTGAAGTAATGGACTGAAGTAGTATTTGAAGTAATGGACTGAAGTAGTATTTGAAGTAATGGACTGAAGTAGTATTTGAAGTAGTATCTGAAGTAGTATTTGAAGTAATGGACTGAAGCAGTATTTGAAGTAATGAACTGAAGTAGTATTTGAAGTAATGGACTGAAGTAGTATTTGAAGTAATGGACTGAAGTAGTATTTGAAGTACTGGACTGAAGTGGTATTTGAAGTAATGGACTGAAGTAGTATTTGAAGTAATGAACTAAAGTAGTATTTGAAGTAATGGACTGAAGTAGTATTTGAAGTAATGGACTGAAGTAGTATTTGAAGCAATGAACTGAAGTAATATTTGTAGTATTGAACTGAAGTAGTATTTGAAGTAATGACCTGAAGTAGTATTTGAAGTAATGAACTGAAGTAGTATTTGAAGTAATGAACAGAAGTAGTATTTGAAGTAATGGACTGAAGTAGTATTTGAAGTACTGAACTGAAGTAGTATTTGAAGTAATGAACTGAAGTAGTATTTGAAGTAATGGACTGAAGTAGTATTTGAAGTAATGAACTGAAGTAGTATTTGAAGTAATGAACTGAAGTAGTATTTGAAGTAATGAACTAAAGTAGTATTTGAAGTAATGGACTGAAGTAGTATTTGAAGTAATGGACTGAAGTAGTATTTGAAGTAATGGACTGAAGTAGTATTTGAAGTAATGAACAGAAGTAGTATTTGAAGTACTAAACTGAAGTAGTATATGAAGTAATGGACTGAAGTAGTATTTGAAGTACTGGACTGAAGTAGTATTTGAAGTAATGAACTGAAGTAGTATTTGAAGTAATGAACAGAAGTAGTATTTGAAGTAATGAACTGAAGTAGTATTTGAAGTAATGGACTGAAGTAGTATTTGAAGTAATGGACTGAAGTAGTATTTGAAGTACTAAACTGAAGTAGTATATGAAGTAATGGACTGAAGTAGTATTTGAAGTACTGGACTGAAGTAGGATTTGAAGTAATGGACTGAAGTAGTATTTGAAGTAATGAACTGAAGTAGTATTTGAAGTAATGGACTGAAGTAGTATTTGAAGTAATGGACTGAAGTAGTATTTGAAGTAATGGACTGAAGTAGTATTTGAAATAATGGACTGAAGTAGTATTTGAAGTAATGAACTGAAGTAATATTTGAAGTACTGAACTGAAGTAGTATTTGAAGTAATGAACAGAAGTATTTGAAGTAATGAACAGAAGTAGTATTTGAAGTAATGGACTGAAGTAGTATTTGAAGTACTGGACTGAAGTAGGATTTGAAGTAATGGACTGAAGTAGTATTTGAAGTAATGAACTGAAGTAGTATTTGAAGTAATGGACTGAAGTAGTATTTGAAGTAATGGACTGAAGTAGTATTTGAAGTAATGGACTGAAGTAGTATTTGAAATAATGGACTGAAGTAGTATTTGAAGTAATGAACTGAAGTAATATTTGAAGAACTGAACTGAAGTAGTATTTGAAGTAATGAACAGAAGTATTTGAAGTAATGAACAGAAGTAGTATTTGAAGTAATGGACTGAAGTAATATTTGAAGTACTGAACTGAAGTAGTATTTGAAGTAATGGACTGAAGTAGTATTTGAAGTACTGGACTGAAGTAGGATTTGAAGTACTGGACTGAAGTAGTATTTGAAGTAATGAACTGAAGTAGTATTTGAAGTAATGGACTGAAGTAGTATTTGAAGTAATGGACTGAAGTAGTATTTGAAGTAATGAACTGAAGTAATATTTGAAGTAATGAACTGAAGTAGTATTTGAAGTAATGAACTGAAGTAGTATTTGAAATAATGGACTGAAGTAGTATTTGAAGTAATGGACTGAAGTAGTATTTGAAGTAATGAACTGAAGTAATATTTGAAGTACTGAACTGAAGTAGTATTTGAAGTAATGAACAGAAGTATTTGAAGTAATGAACAGAAGTAGTATTTGAAGTAATGGACTGAAGTAATATTTGAAGTACTGAACTGAAGTAGTATTTGAAGTAATGGACTGAAGTAGTATTTGAAGTACTGGACTGAAGTAGTATTTGAAGTAATGGACTGAAGTAGTATTTGAAGTAATGGACTGAAGTAGTATTTGAAGTAATGAACTGAAGTAGTATTTGAAGTAATGGACTGAAGTAGTATTTGAAGTAATGGACTGAAGTAGTATTTGAAGTAATGAACTGAAGTAATATTTGAAGTACTGAACTGAAGTAGTATTTGAAGTAATGAACTGAAGTAGTATTTGAAGTAATGAACAGAAGTAGTATTTGAAGTAATGGACTGAAGTAATATTTGAAGTAATGAACTGAAGTAGTATTTGAAGTAATGAACAGAAGTAGTATTTGAAGTAATGGACTGAAGTAGTATTTGAAGTAATGAACTGAAGTAGTAATTGAAGTAATGGACTGAAGTAGTACTTGAAGTAATGAACTGAAGTAGTATTTGAAGTAATGAACAGAAGTAGTATTTGAAGTAATGGACTGAAGTAGTATTTGAAGTAATGAACTGAAGTAGTATTTGAAGTAATGGACTGAAGTAGTATTTGAAGTAATGAACTGAAGTAGTATTTGAAGTAATGAACTGAAGTAGTATTTGAAGTAATGAACAGAAGTAGTATTTGAAGTAATGGACTGAAGTAGTATTTGAAGTAATGAACTGAAGTAGTAATTGAAGTAATGGACTGAAGTAGTATTTGAAGTAATGAACTGAAGTAGTATTTGAAGTAATGAACAGAAGTAGTATTTGAAGTAATGGACTGAAGTAGGATTTGAAGTAATGAACAGAAGTAGTATTTGAAGTAATGGACTGAAGTAGTATTTGAAGTAATGGACTGAAGTAGTATTTGAAGTAATGAACTGAAGTAGTATTTGAAGTAATGGACTGAAGTAGTATTTGAAGTAATGGACTGAAGTAGTATTTGAAGTAATGGACTGAAGTAGTATTTGAAGTAATGAACTGAAGTAGTATTTGAAGTAATGAACTGAAGTAGTATTTGAAGTAATGAACTGAAGTATTATTTGAAGTAATGAACAGAAGTAGTATTTGAAGTAATGAACTGAAGTAGTATTTGAAGTAATGGACTGAAGTAGTATTTGAAGTAATGAACTGAAGTAGTATTTGAAGTAATGGACTGAAGTAGTATTTGAAGTAATGGACTGAAGTAGTATTTGAAGTACTAAACTGAAGTAGTATATGAAGTAATGGACTGAAGTAGTATTTGAAGTAATGGACTGAAGTAGTATTTGAAGTAATGGACTGAAGTAGTATTTGAAGTAATGAACTGAAGTAGTATTTGAAGTAATGGACTGAAGTAGTATTTGAAGTAATGGACTGAAGTAGTATTTGAAGTAATGGACTGAAGTAGTATTTGAAATAATGGACTGAAGTAGTATTTGAAGTAATGAACTGAAGTAATATTTGAAGTACTGAACTGAAGTAGTATTTGAAGTAATGAACAGAAGTATTTGAAGTAATGAACAGAAGTAGTATTTGAAGTAATGGACTGAAGTAGTATTTAAATAAGTAGTATTTGAAGTAATGGACTGAAGTAGTATTTGAAGTAATGAACTGAAGTAGTATTTAAATAAGTAGTATTTGAAGTAATGGACTGAAGTAGTATTTGAAGTAATGGACTGAAGTAATATTTGAAATAATGGACTGAAGTAGTATTTGAAGTAATGATTTGAAGTAATATTTGAAGTACTGAACTGAAGTAGTATTTGAAGTAATGAACTGAAGTAGTATTTGAAGTAATGAACAGAAGTAGTATTTGAAGTAATGGACTGAAGTAGTATTTGAAGTAATGGACTGAAGTAGTATTTGAAGTAATGAACAGAAGTAGTATTTGAAGTAATGAACAGAAGTAGTATTTGAAGTAATAAACTGAAGTAGTATTTGAAGTAATGGACTGAAGTAGTATTTGAAGTAACATTTGAAGTATTGAACTGAAGTAATATTTGAAGTATTGAACTGAAGTAATATTTGAAGTAATGACCTGAAATAGTATTTGAAGTAATAAACTGAAGTAATATTTGAAGTAATGAACAGAAGTAGTATTTGAAGTAATGAACAGAAGTAGTATTTGAAGTACTGAACTGAAGTAATATTTGAAGTAATGGACTGAAGTAATGGACTGAAGTAGTATTTGAAGTAATGGACTGAAGTAGTATTTGAAGTAATGGACTGAAGTAGTATTTGAAGTAATGAACTGAAGTAGTATTTGAAGTAATGAACTGAAGTAGTATTTGAAGTACTGGACTGAAGTAGTATTTGAAGTACTGGACTGAAGTAGTATTTAAATAAGTAGTATTTGAAGTACTGGACTTAAGTAGTATTTGAAGTAATGGACTGAAGTAGTATTTGAAGTAATGAACTGAAGTAGTATTTGAAGTAATGAACTGAAGTAGTATTTGAAGTAATGGACTGAAGTAGTATTTAAATAAGTAGTATTTGAAGTAATGAACTGAAGTAGTATTTAAATAAGTAGTATTTGAAGTACTGGACTGAAGTAGTATTTGAAGTACTGGACTGAAGTAGTATTTAAATAAGTAGTATTTGAAGTACTGGACTGAAGTAGTATTTGAAGTAGTATTTGAAGTACTGGACTGAAGTAGTATTTGAAGTAATGGACTGAAGTAGTATTTGAAGTAATGGACTGAAGTAGTAATTGAAGTAGTATTTGAAGTATTGAACTAAAGTAGTATTTGAAGTACTGGACTGAAGTAGTATTTGAAGTAATGGACTGAAGTAGTATTTAAATAAGTAGTATTTGAAGTACTGGACTTAAGTAGTATTTGAAGTAATGGACTGAAGTAGTATTTGAAGTAATGGACTGAAGTAGTAATTGAAGTAGTATTTGAAGTATTGAACTAAAGTAGTATTTGAAGTACTGGACTGAAGTAGTATTTGAAGTAATGAACTGAAGTAGTATTTGAAGTAATGAACTGAAGTAGTATTTAAATAAGTAGTATTTGAAGTACTGGACTGAAGTAGTATTTGAAGTAATGGACTGAAGTAGTATTTAAATAAGTAGTATTTGAAGTACTGGACTGAAGTAGTATTTAAATAAGTAGTATTTGAAGTACTGGACTGAAGTAGTATTTAAATAAGTAGTATTTGAAGTACTGAACTGAAGTAGTATTAGAAGTAGTGGACTGAAGTAGTATTTAAATAAGTAGTATTTGAAGTAATGGACTGAAGTAGTATTTAAATAAGTAGTATTTGAAGTACTGGACTGAAGTAGTATTTGACGTAATGAACTAAAGTAGTATTTGAAGTAATGGACTGAAGTAGTATTTGAAGTAATGAACTGAAGTAGTATTTGAAGTAATGGACTGAAGTAGTATTTGAAGTAATGGACTGAAGTATTTGAAGTAATAAACTGAAGTAACATTTGAAGTAATGGACTGAAGTAGTATTTGAAGTAATGAACTGAAGTAGTATTTGAAGTAATGAACTGAAGTATTTGAAGTAATAAACTGAAGTAATATTTGAAGTAATGGACTGAAGTAGCATTTGAAGTAATGGACTGAAGTAGTATTTAAATAAGTAGTATTTGAAGTACTGGACTGAAGTAGTATTTGACGTAATGAACTGAAGTAGTATTTAAATAAGTAGTATTTGAAGTACTGGACTGAAGTAGTATTTGAAGTACTGAACTGAAGTAGTATTTGAAGTAATGGACTGAAGTAGTATTTGAAGTAATGGACTGAAGTAGTATTTGAAGCACTGGACTGAAGTAGTATTTGAAGTAATGAACTGAAGTAGTATTTGAAGTAATGGACTGAAGTAGTATTTGAAGTAGTATTTGAAGTACTTGACCGGACTCACCTCTGATGGTACTGGGCATGCTCACTGCGTACCACTTCTCCAGCAGCTGTCTTCCCGTCACCGTGACGACGGGGATGTTGACCAGGCCCACGTAGCTGCTCTTGTCCTTCTTCCTCTTCCTGTCCGTGTCCTTGTAGATGTGCAGCGTCACGGCGCCCACGGCCGCCACGCTCATGAAGTCGAAGCGCTCGCCCCAGAAGATGTTGTCCGTCTTCATCTTGCACGACGTGCGGGCGTACAGACTGTCGTCCAGGCACACCTCGCAGAAGTACCTGCCCCGCAGCAACACTTTTAGTACCTGCCCCGCAGCAACACTTTTAGTACCTGCCCCGCAGCAACACTTTTAGTACCTGCCCCGCAGCAACACTTTTAGGCTGAATACTGGAGGACTTTAGGCTGAATACTGGAGTACTTTAGGCTGAATACTGGAGGACTTTAGGCTGAATACTGGAGTACTTTAGGCTGAATACTGGAGTACTTTAGGCTGAATACTGGAGTACTTTAGGCTGAATACTGGAGTACTTTAGGCTGAATACTGGAGGACTTTAGGCTGAATACTGGAGGACTTTAGGCTGAATACTGGAGTACTTTAGGCTGAATACTGGAGTACTTTAGGCTGAATACTGGAGTACTTTAGGCTGAATACTTGGAGTACTTTAGGCTGAACACTGGAGTACTTTAGGCTGAATACTGGAGTACTTTAGGCTGAATACTGGAGGACTTTAGGCTGAATACTGGAGTACTTTAGGCTGAATACTGGAGTACTTTAGGCTGAATACTGGAGTACTTTAGGCTGAATACTGGAGTACTTTAGGCTGAATACTGGAGGACTTTAGGCTGAATACTGGAGTACTTTAGGCTGAATACTGGAGTACTTTAGGCTGAATACTGGAGTACTTTAGGCTGAATACTGGAGTACTTTAGGCTGAATACTGGAGTACTTTAGGCTGAATACTGGAGGACTTTAGGCTGAATACTGGAGGACTTTAGGCTGAATACTGGAGTACTTCAGGCTGAATACTGGAGTACTTTAGGCTGAATACTGGAGTACTTTAGGCTGAATACTGGAGTACTTTAGGCTGAATACTGGAGTACTTTAGGCTGAATACTGGAGTACTTTAGGCTGAATACTGGAGTACTTTAGGCTGAATACTGGAGTACTTTAGGCTGAATACTGGAGTACTTTAGGCTGAATACTTGGAGTACTTTAGGCTGAATACTGGAGTACTTTAGGCTGGATACTGGAGTACTTTAGGCTGAATACTGGAGTACTTTAGGCTGAATACTGGAGTACTTTAGGCTGAATACTGGAGTACTTTAGGCTGAATACTGGAGGACTTTAGGCTGAATACTGGAGGACTTTAGGCTGAATACTGGAGTACTTTAGGCTGAATACTGGAGTACTTTAGGCTGAATACTGGAGTACTTTAGGCTGAATACTTGGAGTACTTTAGGCTGAACACTGGAGTACTTTAGGCTGAATACTGGAGTACTTTAGGCTGAATACTGGAGGACTTTAGGCTGAATACTGGAGTACTTTAGGCTGAATACTGGAGTACTTTAGGCTGAATACTGGAGTACTTTAGGCTGAATACTGGAGGACTTTAGGCTGAATACTGGAGTACTTTAGGCTGAATACTGGAGTACTTTAGGCTGAATACTGGAGTACTTTAGGCTGAATACTGGAGTACTTTAGGCTGAATACTGGAGTACTTTAGGCTGAATACTGGAGTACTTTAGGCTGAATACTGGAGTACTTTAGGCTGAATACTGGAGTACTTTAGGCTGAATACTGGAGGACTTTAGGCTGAATACTGGAGTACTTTAGGCTGAATACTGGAGTACTTTAGGCTGAATACTGGAGTACTTTAGGCTGAATACTGGAGTACTTTAGGCTGAATACTGGAGGACTTTAGGCTGAATACTGGAGGACTTTAGGCTGAATACTGGAGTACTTTAGGCTGAATACTGGAGTACTTTAGGCTGAATACTGGAGTACTTTAGGCTGAATACTTGGAGTACTTTAGGCTGAACACTGGAGTACTTTAGGCTGAATACTGGAGTACTTTAGGCTGAATACTGGAGGACTTTAGGCTGAATACTGGAGTACTTTAGGCTGAATACTGGAGTACTTTAGGCTGAATACTGGAGTACTTTAGGCTGAATACTGGAGTACTTTAGGCTGAATACTGGAGGACTTTAGGCTGAATACTGGAGTACTTTAGGCTGAATACTGGAGTACTTTAGGCTGAATACTGGAGTACTTTAGGCTGAATACTGGAGTACTTTAGGCTGAATACTGGAGTACTTTAGGCTGAATACTGGAGGACTTTAGGCTGAATACTGGAGGACTTTAGGCTGAATACTGGAGTACTTCAGGCTGAATACTGGAGTACTTTAGGCTGAATACTGGAGTACTTTAGGCTGAATACTGGAGTACTTTAGGCTGAATACTGGAGTACTTTAGGCTGAATACTGGAGTACTTTAGGCTGAATACTGGAGTACTTTAGGCTGAATACTGGAGTACTTTAGGCTGAATACTGGAGTACTTTAGGCTGAATACTGGAGTACTTTAGGCTGAATACTGGAGTACTTTAGGCTGAATACTGGAGTACTTTAGGCTGAATACTGGAGGACTTTAGGCTGAATACTGGAGTACTTTAGGCTGAATACTGGAGTACTTTAGGCTGAATACTGGAGTACTTTAGGCTGAATACTGGAGTACTTTAGGCTGAATACTGGAGGACTTTAGGCTGAATACTGGAGGACTTTAGGCTGAATACTGGAGTACTTTAGGCTGAATACTGGAGTACTTTAGGCTGAATACTGGAGTACTTTAGGCTGAATACTTGGAGTACTTTAGGCTGAACACTGGAGTACTTTAGGCTGAATACTGGAGTACTTTAGGCTGAATACTGGAGGACTTTAGGCTGAATACTGGAGTACTTTAGGCTGAATACTGGAGTACTTTAGGCTGAATACTGGAGTACTTTAGGCTGAATACTGGAGTACTTTAGGCTGAATACTGGAGGACTTTAGGCTGAATACTGGAGTACTTTAGGCTGAATACTGGAGTACTTTAGGCTGAATACTGGAGTACTTTAGGCTGAATACTGGAGTACTTTAGGCTGAATACTGGAGGACTTTAGGCTGAATACTGGAGGACTTTAGGCTGAATACTGGAGTACTTCAGGCTGAATACTGGAGTACTTTAGGCTGAATACTGGAGTACTTTAGGCTGAATACTGGAGTACTTTAGGCTGAATACTGGAGTACTTTAGGCTGAATACTGGAGTACTTTAGGCTGAATACTGGAGTACTTTAGGCTGAATACTGGAGTACTTTAGGCTGAATACTGGAGTACTTTAGGCTGAATACTTGGAGTACTTTAGGCTGAATACTGGAGGACTTTAGGCTGAATACTGGAGGACTTTAGGCTGAATACTGGAGTACTTTAGGCTGAATACTGGAGTACTTTAGGCTGAATACTGGAGTACTTTAGGCTGAATACTGGAGTACTTTAGGCTGAATACTTGGAGTACTTTAGGCTGAATACTTGGAGTACTTTAGGCTGAACACTGGAGTACTTTAGGCTGAATACTGGAGTACTTTAGGCTGAACACTGGAGTACTTTAGGCTGAATACTGGAGTACTTTAGGCTGAATACTGGAGTACTTTAGGCTGAACACTGGAGTACTTTAGGCTGAATACTGGAGTACTTTAGGCTGAATACTGGAGTACTTTAGGCTGAATACTGGAGTACTTTAGGCTGAATACTGGAGTACTTTAGGCTGAATACTGGAGTACTTTAGGCTGAACACTGGAGTACTTCAGGCTGAATACTGGAGTACTTTAGGCTGAATACTGGAGTACTTTAGGCTGAATACTGGAGTACTTTAGGCTGAATACTGGAGTACTTTAGGCTGAACACTGGAGTACTTCAGGCTGAATACTGGAGTACTTTAGGCTGAACACTGGAGTACTTTAGGCTGAACACTGGAGTACTTTAGGCTGAATACTGGAGTACTTTAGGCTGAATACTGGAGTACTTTAGGCTGAACACTGGAGTACTTTAGGCTGAACACTGGAGTACTTTAGGCTGAACACTGGAGTACTTTAGGCTGAATACTGGAGTACTTTAGGCTGAATACTGGAGTACTTTAGGCTGAATACTGGAGTACTTTAGGCTGAATACTGGAGTACTTTAGGCTGAATACTTGGAGTACTTTAGGCTGAATACTTGGAGTACTTTAGGCTGAACACTGGAGTACTTTAGGCTGAATACTGGAGTACTTTAGGCTGAACACTGGAGTACTTTAGGCTGAATACTGGAGTACTTTAGGCTGAATACTGGAGTACTTTAGGCTGAATACTGGAGTACTTTAGGCTGAATACTGGAGTACTTTAGGCTGAATACTGGAGTACTTTAGGCTGAATACTGGAGTACTTTAGGCTGAACACTGGAGTACTTCAGGCTGAATACTGGAGTACTTTAGGCTGAATACTGGAGTACTTTAGGCTGAATACTGGAGTACTTTAGGCTGAATACTTGGAGTACTTTAGGCTGAATACTTGGAGTACTTTAGGCTGAATACTGGAGTACTTTAGGCTGAATACTGGAGTACTTTAGGCTGAACACTGGAGTACTTTAGGCTGAACACTGGAGTACTTTAGGCTGAATACTGGAGTACTTTAGGCTGAACACTGGAGTACTTTAGGCTGAACACTGGAGTACTTTAGGCTGAATACTGGAGGACTTTAGGCTGAATACTGGAGTACTTTAGGCTGAACACTGGAGTACTTTAGGCTGAATACTGGAGTACTTTAGGCTGAATACTGGAGGACTTTAGGCTGAATACTGGAGTACTTTAGGCTGAATACTTGGAGTACTTTAGGCTGAATACTTGGAGTACTTTAGGCTGAATACTGGAGTACTTTAGGCTGAATACTGGAGTACTTTAGGCTGAACACTGGAGTACTTTAGGCTGAACACTGGAGTACTTTAGGCTGAATACTGGAGTACTTTAGGCTGAACACTGGAGTACTTTAGGCTGAACACTGGAGTACTTTAGGCTGAATACTGGAGGACTTTAGGCTGAATACTGGAGGACTTTAGGCTGAATACTGGAGGACTTTAGGCTGAATACTGGAGGACTTTAGGCTGAATACTGGAGTACTTTAGGCTGAATACTGGAGGACTTTAGGCTGAATACTGGAGGACTTTAGGCTGAACACTGGAGTACTTTAGGCTGAACACTGGAGTACTTTAGGCTGAACACTGGAGTACTTTAGGCTGAATACTGGAGTACTTTAGGCTGAATACTGGAGTACTTTAGGCTGAATACTGGAGTACTTTAGGCTGAATACTGGAGTACTTTAGGCTGAACACTGGAGTACTTCAGGCTGAATACTGGAGTACTTTAGGCTGAATACTGGAGTACTTTAGGCTGAATACTGGAGTACTTTAGGCTGAATACTTGGAGTACTTTAGGCTGAATACTTGGAGTACTTTAGGCTGAATACTGGAGTACTTTAGGCTGAATACTGGAGTACTTTAGGCTGAACACTGGAGTACTTTAGGCTGAACACTGGAGTACTTTAGGCTGAATACTGGAGTACTTTAGGCTGAACACTGGAGTACTTTAGGCTGAACACTGGAGTACTTTAGGCTGAATACTGGAGGACTTTAGGCTGAATACTGGAGGACTTTAGGCTGAATACTGGAGGACTTTAGGCTGAATACTGGAGTACTTTAGGCTGAATACTTGGAGTACTTTAGGCTGAATACTTGGAGTACTTTAGGCTGAATACTGGAGTACTTTAGGCTGAATACTGGAGTACTTTAGGCTGAACACTGGAGTACTTTAGACTGAACACTGGAGTACTTTAGGCTGAATACTGGAGTACTTTAGGCTGAACACTGGAGTACTTTAGGCTGAACACTGGAGTACTTTAGGCTGAATACTGGAGGACTTTAGGCTGAATACTGGAGGACTTTAGGCTGAATACTGGAGGACTTTAGGCTGAATACTGGAGGACTTTAGGCTGAATACTGGAGTACTTTAGGCTGAATACTGGAGGACTTTAGGCTGAATACTGGAGGACTTTAGGCTGAACACTGGAGTACTTTAGGCTGAACACTGGAGTACTTTAGGCTGAATACTGGAGTACTTTAGGCTGAATACTGGAGTACTTTAGGCTGAATACTGGAGTACTTTAGGCTGAATACTGGAGTACTTTAGGCTGAATACTGGAGTACTTTAGGCTGAATACTGGAGGACTTTAGGCTGAATACTGGAGGACTTTAGGCTGAACACTGGAGTACTTTAGGCTGAACACTGGAGTACTTTAGGCTGAATACTGGAGTACTTTAGGCTGAATACTGGAGTACTTTAGGCTGAATACTGGAGTACTTTAGGCTGAATACTGGAGTACTTTAGGCTGAATACTGGAGTACTTTAGGCTGAATACTGGAGTACTTTAGGCTGAATACTGGAGGACTTTAGGCTGAATACTGGAGGACTTTAGGCTGAATACTGGAGTACTTTAGGCTGAATACTGGAGTACTTTAGGCTGAACACTGGAGTACTTTAGGCTGAATACTGGAGTACTTTAGGCTGAATACTGGAGTACTTTAGGCTGAATACTGGAGTACTTTAGGCTGAATACTGGAGTACTTTAGGCTGAATACTGGAGTACTTTAGGCTGAATACTGGAGTACTTTAGGCTGAATACTGGAGTACTTTAGGCTGAATACTGGAGTACTTTAGGCTGAACACTGGAGTACTTTAGGCTGAATACTGGAGTACTTTAGGCTGAATACTTGGAGTACTTCACCTCTTCTTGGCAGGCAGGTCCTTGGCCTCGATCACCCACAGCGTGAGGAGGTTCTCCACCCGTCTGCTGTTGTCTTTGTTGGGCTGCACCGCTCGCCTCAGGTTCTCCATCCACTTGTCTCGCTCCGCCGCCGAGCGACAGGAGAAGCACTTGGTCCCCGTGGAGGTGGTTACCTAGGCAACCACAGGTGCAAAAAGGCCAGGTTACAGTCCCCCCCGCACACACCTGGGGTTAGTGCACAGGTGCGGATGGTGGACCTCAAAGCAGAAGTCCTGGCCCAGCAGGGACGGATGGACTGGCTTGATGATCACCGATTGGTCCATCTTCAGCTCCAAAGAGGCCACGCCCCCTGCGCCTAAGAGTGACTCCTGGCTGCCGCAACGCAGACGCCGCATCACACGCCTGCAACACCACAACGACCGCCTGTTGTCATGACAACCAGCATTGTTCTACTTTTGCACACCACACGCTTGCATCACAATCATGCTAGCAAAAATGGCTAACTCGATAGCGACATTAGCATCTAGATTCTTCTGTCCCAAAGTCCTAATGAACCTTTGTTAGCATAAAAATCTTGACCAAAACACAATCATGCTAGCAAAAATGGTTACTGAGATAGCGATGTTAGCATCTAGATTCTTCTGTCGCAAAGCTAAGTCCTAATGAACCTTTGTTAGCATAAAAACCTTGATCAAAACACAATCATGCTAGCAAGATGGCTACCTATGTAGCAGTGTTAGCATCTTTGTGAACTAAATTTAGGATTTTTTTGTCCAAAAGCCAAGTCCTTATGAACATTTGTTAGCCAATTTGTGGCTCACTGAAAAGCCTTGAAGGCGACAAACTCTTGCTAGCAAAATAGCTTCCTAGCTCACGATGTTAGCATCTTTGTAAACTACTTTTTGTTTGTCATGTCCTCAGGAACTTTTGTTGGCATAATTGCTGATAACTCAAAAAACTTGTTGGCAGCGCAGTCATGCTAGCAAAATGGCTAGCTCGGTAGCAAATGTTAGCATTTTATATTTATTCTGTCCCAAAGCCAAGTACTAATGAACCATTGCTAGCAAATTTTCTCACCACTCAACAACCTTGATGATGTTAGCATCTTTGTAAATGACATTTTGTTTCTTCTGTCCCAAAGCCAAGTCCTTATGTACTTTGTTAGCAAATTTTCTGACAACTCAAAAAGCTTGACGGCGGTACAATCAAGCAAGCAAAATGGCTAGCTAGATCGCGATGTTAGTATTTTTGTAAAGTACATAGAGTTTCTTCTGTCCCAAAGCTAAGTCCTCATGAAAATTTGTTAGCAAATTTGCGGATCACTCTAAAACCTTAACACAATCATGCTAGCAAAATGGCTACCTATAAGCGATGTTAGCTAACAACATTTTGTTTCTTCTGTCCCAAAGCAAAGTCTTTATCTTTTGTTAGCAAATTTGCGGCTCACTCAAAAGCCTTGACGGCGACACAATCATGCTAGCAAAATGGCTACCTCGATAGCGACATTAGCATCTAGATTCTTCTGTCCCAAAGCTAAGTCCTAATGAACCTTTGTTAGCATAAAAACCTTGACCAAAACACAATCATGCTATCAAAAATGGCTAACTTGATAGCGACATTAGCATCTAGATTCTTCTGTCCCAAAGTCCAAATGAACCTTTGTTAGCATAAAAACCTTGACCAAAACACAATCATGCTAGCAAAAATGGCTAACTCGATAGCGACATTAGCATCTAGATTCTTCTGTCCCAAAGCTAAGTCCTAATGAACCTTTGTTAGCATAAAAATCTTGACCAAAACACAATCATGCTAGCAAAAATGGTTACAGAGATAGCGACATTAGCATCTAGTTTCTTCTGTCCCAAAGCGAAGTCCTAATGAACCTTTGTTAGTATAAAAATCTTGACCAAAATACAATCACGCTAGCAAAAATGGCTACCTCGATAGCGACATTAGCATCTAGATTCTTCTATCCCAAAGCTAAGTCCTAATGAACCTTTGTTAGCATAAAAACCTTGACCAAAATACAATCATGCTAGCAAAAGTGGCTACCTCGATAGCAACATTAGCATCTAGATTCTTCTGTCCCAAAGTCCTAATGAGCCTTTGTTAGCATAAAAACCTTGACCAAAACACAATCATGCTAGCAAAAATGGCTACCTCGATATCGACATTAGCATCTGGATTCTTCTGTCCCAAAGCTAAGTCCTAATGAACCTTTGTTAGCATAAAAACCTTCCCCAAAACACAATCATGCTAGCAAAAATGGTTACTGAGATAGCGATGTTAGCATCTAGTTTCTTCTGTCCCAAAGCTAAGTCCTAATGAACCTTTGTTAGCATAAAAACCTTGACCAAAATACAATCATGCTAGCAAAAATGGTTAACTAGATAGCGACA
The DNA here is from genome assembly GCF_033978685.3 of Nerophis lumbriciformis. Classification (NCBI taxonomy): domain Eukaryota; kingdom Metazoa; phylum Chordata; class Actinopteri; order Syngnathiformes; family Syngnathidae; genus Nerophis; species Nerophis lumbriciformis. Next base: position 1,852,146 of record NC_084567.2, on the reverse strand, counting down.
TTAGCATCTAGATTCTAATGTCCCAAAGCGAAGTCCTAATGAACCTTCGTTAGCATAACAACCTTGACAGCAACACACTCGTGCTAGCAAGATGGCTACCTCGCTAGCGATGTTAGCATTTTTGCAAACTACATTTTGTTTCTTTTGTCCTAAAGCCAAGTCGTTAGAAACCTTTGTTAGCAAATTTGCAGATTACTCAAAAATCTTGACCAAAACACAATCATGCTAGCAAAAATGGTTACCTCGATAGCGACATTAGCATCTAGATTCTTCTGTCCCAAAGCTAAGTCCTAATGAACCTTTGTTAGCATAAAAACCTTGACCAAAATACAATCATGCTAGCAAAAATGGCTAACTCGATAGCGACATTAGCATCTAGATTCTTCTGTCCCAAAGTCCTAATGAACCTTTGTTAGCATAAAAATCTTGACCAAAACACAATCATGCTAGCAAAAATGGTTACCTAGATAGCGACATTAGCATCTAGTTTCTTCTATCCCAAAGCTAAGTCCTACTGAACCTTTGTTAGCATAAAAATCTTGACCAAAACACAATCATGCTAGCAAAAATGGTTACCTAGATAGCAACATTAGCATCTAGTTTCTTCTATCCCAAAGCTAAGTCCTAATGAACCTTTGTTAGCATAAAAACCTTGACCAAAATACAATCATGCTAGCAAAAATGGTTAACTAGATAGCGACATTAGCATCTAGATTCTAATGTCCCAAAGCGAAGTCCTAATGAACCTTCGTTAGCATAACAACCTTGACAGCAACACACTCGTGCTAGCAAGATGGCTACCTCGCTAGCGATGTTAGCATTTTTGCAAACTACATTTTGTTTCTTTTGTCCTAAAGCCAAGTCGTTACGAACCTTTGTTAGCAAATTTGCAGATTACTCAAAAATCTTGACCAAAACACAATCATGCTAGCAAAAATGGTTACCTACATAGCGACATTAGCATCTAGTTTCTTCTGTCCCAAAGTCCTAATGAACCTTTGTTAGCATAAAAACCTTGACAGCAACACAATACAATCATGCTAGCAAAAATGGCCACCTATGTAGCAGTATTAGCATCTTTGTGAACTAAATTTTGGATTTTTTTGTCCAAAAGCCAAGTCCTTATGAACATTTGTTAGCCAATTTGTGGCTCACTCAAAAGCCTTGACGGCGACAAACTCTTGCTAGCAAAATAGCTTCCTAGCTCACGATGCTAGCATCTTTGTAAACTACATTTTGTTTGTCATGTCCTCAGGAACTTTTGTTGGCATAATTGCTGATAACTCAAAAAACTTGTTGGCAGCGCAGTCATGCTAGCAAAATGGCTAGCTCGGTAGCAATGTTAGCATTTTATATTTATTCTGTCCCAAAGCCAAGTACTAATGAACCATTGCTAGCAAATTTTCTGACCACTCAACAACCTTGATGATGTTAGCATCTTTGTAAATTACATTTTGTTTCTTCTGTCCCAAAGCAAAGTCTTTATCTTTTGTTAGCAAATTTGCGGCTCACTCAACAGGCTTGACGGCGACACAATCATGCTAGCAAAATGGCTACCAATAAGCAACATTAGCATAATAGTGAACTACATTTTGTTTCTTCTGTCTCAAAGCTAAGTCCTCATAAACCTTTGTTAGCAAACTTGTTGCTCACTCAGAAGCCTTGACAGCGACAAACTCTTGCTAGCAATTATACAACAATGCAGTCATGCTAGCAAAATGGCTAGCTAGGTAGCAATGTTAGCATTTTTGTAAGCTACATTTTATATTTATTCTGTCCCAAAGCCAAGTACTAATGAACCATTGCTAGCAAATTTTCTGACCACTCAACAACCTTGATGATGTTAGCATCTTTGTAAATGACATTTTGTTTCTTCTGTCCCAAAGCCAAGTCCTCATGAACCTTTGTTAGCAAATGTTCTTACTACTCAGAAGCCTTGACGGCAGCATCTTGATGAACATGCTAATAGGGTTGAATGAGAATGTTCTTCTTGATTATGGGTAAAGGCTACATGAAAGAACACAGGGCTAAAAAGTACAGTCAAAGTGTAGACAATTGAACATGCTAACTAGTAGGGCTGTGAATCTTTGGGCACCACACGACTCATTTCGATTCTTGGGGTTAACTATTTGATTCACAATCAGTTCTCCATTCATAACGATTCTCCATTGAAAATCAATACTTTTTGAATAAGATTGGGTGGCAGTTCTATGATTAAGTACATTCAGCTCTGACACATTTCTATATTACTGAAAAAGAAAACTGATTTTGTTTGACAAAATGATACCCAAATATTTACTAAAGTGGCTGGACAGCAGGACAGTTTTTGGAAAAATAATAATACCGTATTTTTCCGACTATAAGTGGCAGTTTTTTTCATAGTTTGGCCGGGGGTGCGACTTATACTCAGGAGCGACTTATGTGTGAAATGATTAACACATTATAATATTATTGATCTCATTCACGTAAGAGACTAGACCAGGGGTCGGCAACCCAAAATGTTGAAAGAGCCATATTGGACCAAAAATACAAAAACAAATCTGTCTGGAGCCGCAAAAAATTAAAAGCCATATTACTTACAGATAGTGTGTCATGAGATATACATTGAATTAAAAGGACTTAAAGGAAACCAAATGACCTCAAATATAGCTACAAATGAGGCATAATGATGCCATATGTACATATAGCTAGCCTAAATAGCATGTTAGCATCGATTAGCTTGCAGTGACCAAATATGTCTGATTAGCACTCCACACAAGTCAATAACATCAACAAAACTCACCTTTCATGCACAACCTTAAAAGTTTGGTGGACAAAATGAGACAGAAAAAGAAGTGGCATAAAACACGTCCTAGAATGTCGGAGAAAGTTATACATGTAAACAAACTACGGTGAGTTCAAGGACCGCCAAAATTAGTAGGACAAAACGGCGCTCGCCGAATACTGGAATCAGTGACGCATGTTTAATATAAACAGTGTGCTTCATAACAATTAGGGAGGTTTGTGTCATGTTTGTCCTCCTACAGAAACCATATTAAAAAAAACACAATGCTTATGCTAGAATTGTATTTGTTGATTTCAGCTCAGCTTTTAATACAGTGCAAATTCACATACTCTTGGAGAAGCTCAAAGACATGGGTGTAAACTCCACCTTGATCAAATGGTTCCACTCTTTTTTTAACAAACAGAACACAGCAAGTGAAGGTCAACAGAACACTGTCAGACACCAAACACTGCAACACAGGCGTCCCACAGGGTTGCGTTGTATCACCAACACTATTTACATTGTACACCAATGATTGTAGGACTGTGCACCCTAACAATTATATGGTGAAATTTGCGGACGATACCGTGCTCCTAAGCCCTCTACACAAGGATACGGACCCCTCTGTGCACCAAGACGAGATAGACCTATTTATTAGGTGGTGTGACACTAACCATCGTATTTTAAATGTGACCAAGACACAGGAAATGGTTTTGGATCCGAGGAAAGTGACTGACCATGGGCCAGTGGTCATCAAAAATCAGGAAATCACCCAGGTATCCTCATATAAATATTTAGGGGTTCATATCGATAATCTTCTCTGCTGGAAGACACATATTGACAAACTGTGCAATAGACTGCAACAGAGGCTATATTTTTTTGCGAAGATTAAGATTGTACGGCGTAAGCAGCCATATCATGATGATTTTCTACCGTGCCATTGTAGAGAGCATCATTAGATACGGGATCACCTCATGGTTTGGCAACCTAACCGTTAAGCTAAAAAGCAAACTGGCCGGCATGCATACAACGGCAATGAAAATCGTAGGGAGGAAAGAATATGAGCCTATACAGAGCATCTATGAGCAGGCAGTTAGGAAAAAAGCTAAGAAAATTATTTCCAACTCACAACACCCACTCTTTCCTGAATATGGAACCCTGCCATCAGGGAGAAGACTCCGGGTCCCACTATGCAAATCTAACCGCCTTAAATTATCATTTGTTCCAGCCTCCATTAAGCTGACCATCCATCCATCCATCCATCTTCTTCCGCTTATCCGAGGTCGGGTCGCGGGGGCAGCAGCCTAAGCAGGGAAGCTCAGACTTCCCTCTCCCCAGCCACTTCATCCAGCTCCTCCCGGGGGACCCCGAGGCGTTCCCAGGCCAGCCGGGAGACATAGTCTTCCCAACGTGTCCTGGGTCTTCCCCGCGGCCTCCTACCGGTCGGACGTGCCCTAAACACCTCCCTAGGGAGGCGTTCGGGTGGCATCCTGACCAGATGCCCGAACCACCTCATCTGGCTCCTCTCCATGTGGAGGAGCAGCGGCTTTACTTTGAGCTCCTCCCGGATGGCAGAGCTTCTCACCCTATCTCTAAGGGAGAGCCCCGCCACCCGGCGGAGGAAACTCATTTCGGCCGCTTGTACCCGTGATCTTGTCCTTTCGGTCATAACCCAAAGCTCATGACCATAGGTGAGGATGGGAACGTAGATCGACCGGTAAATTGAGAGCTTTGCCTTCCGGCTCAGCTCCTTCTTCACCACAACGGATCGATACAGCGTCCGCATTACTGAAGACGCCGCCTTCACCACAACGGATCGATACAGCGTCTGCATTACTGAAGACGCCGCACCGATCCGCCTGTCGATCTCACGATCCACTCTTCCCTCACTCGTGAACAAGACTCCGAGGTACTTGAACTCCTCCACTTGGGGCAAGATCTCCTCCCCAACCCAGAGAAGGCACTCCACCCTTTTCCGGGCGAGAACCATGGACTCGGACTTGGAGGTGCTGATTCTCATCCCAGTCGCTTCACACTCAGCTGCGAACCGATCCAGTGAGAGCTGAAGATCCTGGCCAGATGAAGCCATCAGGACCACATCATCTGCAAAAAGCAGAGACCTAATCCTGCAGCCACCAAACCAGATCCCCTCAACGCCTTGACTGCGCCTAGAAATTCTGTCCATAAAAGTTATGAACAGAATGGGTGACAAAGGGCAGCCTTGGCGGAGTCCAACCCTCACTGGAAACGTGTCCGACTTACTGCCGGCAATGCGGACCAAGCTCTGACACTGATCATACAGGGAGCGGACTGCCACAATCAAACAGTCCGATACCCCGTACTCTCTGAGCACTCCCCACAGGACTTCCCGAGGGACACGGTCGAATGCCTTCTCCAAGTCCACAAAGCACATGTAGACTGGTTGGGCAAACTCCCATGCACCCTCAAGGACCCTGCCGAGAGTATAGAGCTGGTCCACAGTTCCACGACCAGGACGAAAACCACACTGTTCCTCCTGAATCCGAGGTTCGACTATCCGGCGTAGCCTCCTCTCCAGTACACCTGAATAGACCTTACCGGGAAGGCTGAGGAGTGTGATCCCACGATAGTTGGAACACACCCTCCGGTTCCCCTTCTTAAAGAGAGGAACCACCACCCCGGTCTGCCAATCCAGTGGCACCGCCCCCGATGTCCACGCGATGCTGCAGAGTCTTGTCAACCAAGACAGCCCTTAACAGCCCTTAAGTTAAGCTGACTAACAATGTGCAATAGAATTTTAATACATAGGTTAGCACTTTTTTAGCACATAGCACTTTAGAACTAAGCACTTTAGCACACAGCACTTTATCCATGAGCTCTAGTGCAATGCACATTGGTACTTTATCTTTATCTCCATACTGTAGATTTGATGCCTACATCAAAGTGCCACCTATGTCTATCAAGCTCCATGTTCTGATGTTTAAATGTTAGTTGTATGGTTGTGGTTGTGTCTGTGCTTGTGTTTTTCTTCTGTCGTTTTTGGGTATGTTAAGAAAGCAATGATGCACTGTGCCCAAGACAAATTTCCCCGCGGGGACAATAAAGTTGAACCTTGACAAAAAATATTTTCCCCTCAACTTTTTACATTTTTCATAAATTTTTGAAAAAGCTCCAGAGAGCCACTAGGGCGGCGCTAAAGAGCCGCATGCGCGCGGGTTGCCGACCCCTGGACTAGACGTATAAGATTTCATGGGATTTAGCGATTAGGAGTGACAGATTGTATAGCATGTTCTATATGTTATAGTTATTTGAATGACTCTTACCATAATATGTTACGTTAACATACCAGTTGCTTATTTATGCCTCATATAACGTACACTTATTCAGCCTGTTGTTCACTATTCTTCATTTATTTTAAATTGCCTTTCAAATGTCTATTCTTGCTGTTGGCTTTTATCAAATACATTTCCCCAACTTATACTCCAGTGCGACTTATATATGTTTTTTTTCCTTCCTTATTATGCATTTTCGGCCGGTGCGACGTATACTCCGAAAAATACGGTAGAGGGAAACCAGTGATTTTTTTTTTTTACAGTGTGGCATATTCTGCCCATCCCACAACAACAACAACAACAACTAGAAATTACAACAATTGAAGTTAGTTTAGCAGGTTTAAAAATATGTTTACTTTATATTTCTCAAACTACTTCGCAAATTAAAGGGGAACATTATCAGCAGACCTATGTAAGCGTCAATATATACCTTGATGTTGCAGAAAAAAGACAATATATTTTTTTAACCGATTTCCGAACTCTAAATGGGTGAATTTTGGCGAATTAAACACCTTTCTATTATTCGCTCTCGGAGCGATGACGTCACATCGGGAAGCAATCCGCCATTTTCTCAAACACCGAGTCAAATCAGCTCTGTTATTTTCCGTTTTTTCGACTGTTTTCCGTACCTTGGAGACATCATGCCTCGTCGGTGTGTTGTCGGAGGGTGTAACAACACCAACAGGGACGGATTCAAGTTGCACCAGTGGCCCAAAGATGCCAAAGTGGCAAGAAATTGGACGTTTGTTCCGCACACTTTACCGACAAAAGCTATGCTACGACAGAGATGGCAAGAATGTGTGGATATCCTGCAACATTGGTGTCATTACCTTTTTGTGGCTAAAATCCAAATGTATCCAAAGAATCTGTTTGGGCGACGAAAAACGTTGAAAGTTTTCCACTTGTATCGCTAGCAACGGCATTAGACTTGTGTTTTTTTGTCCCAACGTGGTCTTTTACATCGCTAATTCCTCCGTGTCCGATCGAAAAATCTTGTCTGCACAAGGTGCAATTCGCGTAGTTTTCACCCTTTTTGGAACGGATAATTATTCCCGGATAGGCTTTTGAATATTCTTCACGGAATGACTGCAGTTTTCTTTTCGGTTTAAGACTCGTTTGCCATTTTTCTCCGGCTGATTCCATGATCGTTCGCTCGTTTGGAAACAATGGCAACTGGTGCCTCGTGCTTGGCAGCGGTGCTATAAATAGCCTCGCGCATGGCATCCGGAATGGCTCGATAGGAAGTTACGGGAAGCAGTGTCGATTGTCATTGTTGTTACGCGATTTTGTGAACAAAACTTAAAAAAAATAAAATAATTTTAATTAATGAAAAAACTTAGTTTTTATCACTGCAACCGTAACCCGGAATAGGTTGATGAAAACCGTACTAATTACGGGAAAACCGGAGTAGTTGGCAGGTATGAAAATGAGACAGAAAAAGAAGTGGCATAAAACACGTCCTAGAATGTCGGAGAAAGTTATACATGTAAACAAACTATGGTGAGTTCAAGGACCGCCAAAATTAGTAGGACAAAACGGTGCTCGCCAAATACTGGAATCAGTGACGCATGTTTAATATAAACAGTGTGCTTTATAACAATTAGGGAGGTTTGTGTCATGTTTGTCCTCCTACGGAAACCATATTAAAAAAAACACAAAAAATATTTCCCCCTCAACTTTTTACATTTTTCATACATTTTTTAAAAAGCTCCAGAGAGCCACTAGGACGGCCGCGGGTTGCCAACCCCTGGACTAGACGTATAAGATTTCCTGGGATTTAGCGATTAGGAGTGACAGATTGTATAGCATGTTCTATATGTTATAGTTATTTGAATGACTCTTACCATAATATGTTACGTTAACATACCAGTTGGTTATTTATGCCTCATATAACGTACACTTATTCAGCCTGTTGTTCACTATTCTTTATTTATTTTAAATTGCCTTTCAAATGTCTATTCTTGCTGTTGGCTTTTATCAAATACATTTCCCCAAAAAATGCGACTTATATATGTTTTTTTCCTTCTTTATTATGCATTTTCGGCCGGAGCGACGTATACTCCGAAAAATACGGTAGAGGGAAACCAGTGATTTTTTTTTTTTACAGTGTGGTATATTCTGCCCATCCCACAACAACAACAACTAGAAATTACAACAATTGAAGTTAGTTTAGCAGGTTTAAAAATATGTTTACTTTATATTTCTCAAACTACTTCGCAAATTAAAGGGGAACATTATCAGCAGACCTATGTAAGCGTCAATATATACCTTGATGTTGCAGAAAAAAAGACCATATATTTTTTTAACCAATTTCCGAACTCTAAATGGGTGAATTTTGGCGAATTAAACGCCTTTCTATTATTCGCTCTCGGAGCGACGACGTCACAACGTTTTCTCAAACACCGAGTCAAATCAGCTCTGTTATTTTCCGTTTTTTCGACTGTCTTCCGTACCTTGGAGACATCATGCCTCGTCGGTGTGTTGTCGGAGGGTGTAACAACACCAACAGGGACGGATTCAAGTTGCACCAGTGGCCCAAAGATGCCAAAGTGGCGAGAAATTGGACGTTTGTTCCGCACACTTTACCCACGAAAGCTATGCTACGACAGAGATGGCAAGAATGTGTGGATATCCTGCGACACTCAAAGCAGATGCATTTCCAACCATAAAGTCAAAGAAATCTGCCGCCAGACCCCCATTGAATCTGCCGGAGTGTGTGAGCAATTCAGGGACAAAGGACCTCGCTAGCACGGCAAGCAATGGCGGCAGTTTGTTCCCGCAGACGAGCGAGCTATCGACCCTAGCTTCCCTGGCCTGCTGACATCAACTCCAAAACTGGACAGATCAGCTTTCAGGAAAAGAGCGCGGATGAGGGTATGTCTACAGAATATATTAATTGATGAAAATTGGGCTGTCTGCACTCTCAAAGTGCATGTTGTTGCCAAATGTATTTCATATGCTGTAAACCTAGTTCATAGTTGTTAGTTTCCTTTAAGGCTGAAACGACGCGTCGACGTAGTCGACGTCATCGGTTGCGTAAATACGTCGACGCCGTTTTTGTGCGTCGGCGCGTCGCATATTTACGTCACTCTACTTTACTGTCATGGCGGAGCGCAAAGCAGACGATGCGAGCGAGGGGAAAAAAGCACGCCATAAGTCGTCAAAAGTGTGGGAGTATTTCAATAAACGGCCTAATAATGTTGTTGTATGCACACTGTGTCGAGCGGAAATGGCCTATCATAGCAGCACAACGGCTATGAAGGAACATTTGAAAAGAAAACCCCCGACAGCGTTCTTGCCATCACCATCAACAAGTCAATCGTCCGCGTGCGTATACGTTGTCATTATTACACAAAAACATGAATGTGTCATTTGTATCTGCGTTGTAAATTCATAAACTAAAGCACCGTTTCGCTCTGAGAGGCGCATTTGGCGTGCCTGTTCAGTGTTTACAAAGACGCGCTCCTCTTTAACGCTGTGGAGAGGCGGTGGCGGCGAGCGAGCGGCGAGGCGGGGCGCGCCGGGAGCGACGCCGCAATCGTGCCCAGGTGCGCGATCCGCGCAGTTGGAA
>NC_084567.2:1830000-1837500 GCF_033978685.3 Nerophis lumbriciformis | reverse complement strand
TTTACACACACTCTGAGGACATTTACACACACTATGAAGACATTTACACACACTCTGAGGACATTTACACACACTCTGAGGACATTTACACACACTCTGAGAACATTTGCACACACTCTGAGGACATTTACACACTGTGAGGACATTTACACACACTCCGAGGACATTTACACACACTCTGAGGACATTTAGAAACACTCTGAGGACATTTAGACACACTCTGAGGACATTTACACACACTCTGAGGACATTTAGACACACTCTGAGGACATTTACACACACTCTGAGGACATTTAGACACATTGAGGACATTTAGACACACTCTGAGGACATTTAGACACACTCTGAGGACATTTACACACACTCTGAGGACATTTACACACTGTGAGGACATTTACACACGCTATGAAGACATTTACACACACTATAAGGACATTTACACACTGAGGACATTTACACACACTATGAGGACATTTACACACACTGTGAGGACATTTGCATACAGTCTGAGGACATTTACACACGCTCTGAACATTTACACACACTCTGAGGACATTTACACACTCTGAGGACATTTACACACACTCTGAGGACATTTAAACACTATGAAGACATTTACACACACTCTGAGGACATTTACACACACTATAAGGACATTTACACACACTCTGAGGACATTTACACACACTGAGGACATTTACACACACTATAAGGACATTTACACACACTCTGAGGACATTTACACACTCTGAGGACATTTACACACACTCTGAGGACATTTACACACTCTGAGGACATTTACACACACTCTGAGGACATTTACACACGCTATGAAGACATTTACGCACACTGAGGACATTTACACACACTATAAGGACATTTACACACACTCTGAGGACATTTACACACACTCTGAGGACATTTAAACACTATGAAGACATTTACACACACTCTGAGGACATTTACACACACTATAAGGACATTTACACACACTCTGAGGACATTTAGACACACTCTGAGGACATTTACACACACTGAGGACATTTACACACACTATAAGGACATTTACACACACTCTGAGGACATTTACACACTCTGAGGACATTTACACACACTCTGAGGACATTTACACACGCTATGAAGACATTTACGCACACTGAGGACATTTACACACACTCTGAGGACATTTAGACACACTGAGGACATTTACACACACTATAAGGACATTTACACACACTATAAGGACATTTACACACACTCTGAGGACATTTACACACACTCTGAGGACATTTACACACACTCTGAGGACATTTAGACACGCTCTGAGGACATTTACACACATTGAGGACATTTACACACATTGAGGACATTTAGACACACCCTGAGGACATTTAGACACACTCTGAGGACATTTACACACACTATGAAGACATTTACACACACTCTGAGGACATTTAGACACACTCTGAGGACATTTACACACACTCTGAGGACATTTACACACACTCTGAGGACATTTACACACACTCTGAGGACATTTACACACTCTGAGGACATTTAGACACATTGAGGACATTTACACACACTCTGAGGACATTTAGACACATTGAGGACATTTACACACACTCTGAGGACATTTAGACACATTGAGGACATTTACACACACTCTGAGGACATTTACACACACTATGAAGACATTTACACACACTCTGAGGACATTTACACACACTCTGAGGACATTTACACACACTCTGAGAACATTTGCACACACTCTGAGGACATTTACACACTGTGAGGACATTTACACACACTCCGAGGACATTTACACACACTCTGAGGACATTTAGAAACACTCTGAGGACATTTAGACACACTCTGAGGACATTTACACACACTCTGAGGACATTTAGACACACTCTGAGGACATTTACACACACTCTGAGGACATTTAGACACATTGAGGACATTTAGACACACTCTGAGGACATTTAGACACACTCTGAGGACATTTACACACACTCTGAGGACATTTACACACTGTGAGGACATTTACACACGCTATGAAGACATTTACACACACTATAAGGACATTTACACACTGAGGACATTTACACACACTATGAGGACATTTACACACACTGTGAGGACATTTGCATACAGTCTGAGGACATTTACACACGCTCTGAACATTTACACACACTCTGAGGACATTTACACACTCTGAGGACATTTACACACACTATAAGGACATTTACACACACTCTGAGGACATTTACACACACTATAAGGACATTTACACACACTGTGAGGACATTTACACACACTCTGAGGACATTTACACACACTCTGAGGACATTTAAACACACTCTGAGAACATTTACACACACTCTGAGGACATTTACACACACTGTGAGGACATTTACACACACTCTGAGGACATTTACACACACTCTGAGGACATTTAAACACACTCTGAGAACATTTACACACACTCTGAGGACATTTACACACTGTGAGGACATTTACACACACTCTGAGGACATTTAGAAACACTCTGAGGACATTTAGACACACTCTGAGGACATTTACACACACTCTGAGGACATTTAGACACACTCTGAGGACATTTACACACTGTGAGGACATTTACACACGCTATGAAGACATTTACACACACTATAAGGACATTTACACACTGAGGACATTTACACACACTATAAGGACATTTACACACACTGTGAGGACATTTGCATACAGTCTGAGGACATTTACACACGCTCTGAACATTTACACACACTCTGAGGACATTTACACACTCTGAGGACATTTACACACACTATAAGGACATTTACACACACTGTGAGGACATTTACACACACTATAAGGACATTTACACACACTGTGAGGACATTTACACACACTCTGAGGACATTTACACACACTCTGAGGACATTTACACACACTCTGAGGACATTTACACACACTCTGAGGACATTTACACACTCTGAGGACATTTACACACACTCTGAGGACATTTACACACACTGAGGATATTTAGACACACTCTGAGGACATTTACACACACTCTGAGGACATTTACACACTGAGGACATTTACACACACTATGAGGACATTTACACACACTGTGAGGACATTTGCATACAGTCTGAGGACATTTACACACGCTCTGAACATTTACACACACTCTGAGGACATTTACACACTCTGAGGACATTTACACACACTATAAGGACATTTACACACACTATGAAGACATTTACACACTGTGAGGACATTTACACACACTGTGAGGACATTTACACACACTATGAAGACATTTACACACACTATGAAGACATCTACACACGCTGTGAGGACATTTACACACTGTGAAGACATTTACACACTGTGAGGACATTTACACACATTCTGAGGACATTTACACACTGTGAGGACATTTACACACACTCTGAGGACATTTACACACACTCTGAGGACATTTAGACACTCTGAGGACATTTAGACACACTCTGAGGACATTTAGACACACTCTGAGGACATTTACACACACTCTGAGGACATTTACACACACTCTGAGGACATTTACACACTGTGAGGACATTTACACACACTCTGAGGGCATTTACACACTGTGAGGACATTTACACACACACTCTGAGGACATTTACACACACTCTGAGGACATTTACACTGTGAGGACATTTACACACTCTGAGGACATTTACACACACTATGAAGACATTTACACACTGTGAGGACATTTACACACACTGTGAGGACATTTACACACACTATGAAGACATTTACACACACTATGAAGACATTTACACACACTATGAAGACATCTACACACGCTGTGAGGACATTTACACACTGTGAAGACATTTACACACTGTGAGGACATTTACACACACTCTGAGGACATTTACACACTGTGAGGACATTTACACACACTCTGAGGACATTTACACACACTCTGAGGACATTTAGACACTCTGAGGACATTTAGACACACTCTGAGGACATTTACACACACTCTGAGGACATTTACACACACTCTGAGGACATTTACACACACTCTGAGGACATTTACACACTGTGAGGACATTTACACACACTCTGAGGACATTTACACACACTCTGAGGACATTTAGACACTCTGAGGACATTTAGACACACTCTGAGGACATTTACACACACTCTGAGGACATTTACACACACTCTGAGGACATTTACACACACTCTGAGGACATTTAGACACACTATAAGGACATTTAGACACTCTGAGGACATTTAGACACACTCTGAGGACATTTACACACACTCTGAGGACATTTACACACACTCTGAGGACATTTACACACACTCTGAGGACATTTACACACACTCTGAGGACATTTACACACTGTGAGGACATTTACACACTATGAAGACATTTACACACTGTGAGGACATTTAGACACACTCTGAGGACATTTACACACGCTATGAAGACATTTACACACGCTATGAAGACATTTACACACACTATAAGGACATTTACACACTGTGAGGACATTTACACACGCTATGAAGACATTTACGCACACTGAGGACATTTACACACACTCTGAGGACATTTACACACTCTGAGGACATTTACACACACTATAAGGACATTTACACACGCTATGAAGACATTTACACACACTCTGAGGACATTTACACACTGTGAGGACATTTACACACACTATGAAGACATTTACACACACTGTGAGGACATTTACACACACTATGAAGACATTTACACACACTATAAGGACATTTACACACTGTGAGGACATTTACACACGCTATGAAGACATTTACACACACTATAAGGACATTTACACACTGTGAGGACATTTACACACACTATGAAGACATTTACACACACTATGAAGACATTTACACACGCTGTGAGGACATTTACACACACTCTGAGGACATTTACACACACTATAAGGACATTTACACACTGTGAGGACATTTACACACTGTGAGGACATTTACACACACTGTGAGGACATTTACACACGCTGTGAGGACAATTACACACTGTGAGGACATTTACACACACTCTGAGGACATTTACACACACTATGAGGACATTTACACACACACTGAGGACATTTACACACTGTGAGGACATTTACACACACTCTGAGGACATTTACACACACTCTGAGGACATTTACACACACTCTGAGGACATTTAGACACACTCTGAGGACATTTAGACACACTCTGAGGACATTTACACACACTCTGAGGACATTTAAACACATTAAGGACATTTAGACACACTCTGAGGACATTTAGACACACTCTGAGGACATTTAGACACACTCTGAGGACATTTAGACACACTCTGAGGACATTTAGACATGGGTCTCTGCAGGTTTCAACCAATCAAATCTCATGACTTATTTTAAATTTAAAAGTTAAAGTAGCAATGATTGTCACACACACACACACACTAGGTGTGGTGAGATTATTCTCTGCATTTGACCCATCACCCTTGATCACCCCCAGGGAGATGAGGGGAGCAGTGAGCAGCAGCGGTGGCCACACCCGGGAATCAATTTCAAAAGAAAAAATGCTAGCTTTTTTGCATTATTATTTGCATTCTAGCAATTGAAATGCGTGAAAGAACAAAATAATGTACACTGAGGTGCATAACTGCAAAATTAGCTAAAAAGCTAGCATTCTGATATTAGCATGCTAACATTAGCAAGTGACAGGGAGCATTTTGACTTTGGCTTGAATTGGTCATTAAAATAGATAGTCCAAATGTCCCGAGTAAGTGGAATGTTTTGAATTATTCGGAAAATGTGCGCAACTTAGTTGAAAGAAAAATGGGTGGAAAAAAGTGGTCATTTTTGAAAGTTAAAAAGTAGTTGAAAGTGCAGGATGAGTGAAGTTGTGTGGCATCCAAACTTCAAGTGCTTTGTAAAGGTGGACCTGTTGCAGCTGTACAAGCACGTAGGAGCCAAAGTACTTCAGTCGCTGGGTGAATTTGCTGCGTGTCAGTCAGGTGTGTGAGTTACCTGCCGTCGGCCATGTTGACGCTGCTCTGGCGAAACACTTTGGGATGGGAGCGAGTTCTCCGAAGAGACTGCTTCAACGTCCTGGACAGGAAGCCCTGCGCAGTCAAGGTAACGTTGGCGTACTTTGTGAAAACTAAACAGAAAAACTCCCCCTCACCGTCACTTTGGCGCCGGGTGTGTCCAAGGCGGCGCTACTGAGCACGCTCTGTCGCCGCGCTGCACGGTCGGGAAGAGACGGGGCGCCATGTTGGCGCCAGGCTGACACAGAGAGACTGGTGTTAGCATATGACACATACAGTGGTGGTCAAAAGTGTACGTACACGTGTAAAGAACATCATGTCATGGCTGTCTGGAGTTTACAACTCTTATTTTTTTGTGATGTAGTGATTGGAGCACATACTTGTTGCTCACAAAAAACATTCATGAAGTTTGCTTCTTTTATGAATTTATTATGGCTCTACTGAAAATGTGAGGGTTAGAGATGCGCGGTTTGCGGACACAACCGCGGAGTCCGCGGATTATCCGCGGGTCGGGCGGTTGAAATTTAAAAAAATTAGATTTTAAATAGATTCAGGCGGGTGGGAGTTAAACCAATTGGGAAATATACAGGTAAAAGCCAGTAAATTAGAATATTTTGAAAAACTTGATTTATTTCAGTAATTGCATTCAAAAGGTGTAACTTGTACATTATATTTATTCATTGCACACAGACTGATGCATTCAAATGTTTATTTCATTTAATTTTGATGATTTGAAGTGGCAACAAATGAAAATCCAAAATTCCGTGTGTCACAAAATTAGAATATTACTTAAGGCTAATACAAAAAAGGGATTTTTTAGAAATGTTGGCCAACTGAAAAGTATGAAAATGAAAAATATGAGCATGTACAATACTCAATACTTGGTTGGAGCTCCTTTTGCCTCAATTACTGCGTTAATGCGGCGTGGCATGGAGTCGATGAGTTTCTGGCACTGCTCAGGTGTTATGAGAGCCCAGGTTGCTCTGATAGTGGCCTTCAACTCTTCTGCGTTTTTGGGTCTGGCATTCTGCATCTTCCTTTTCACAATACCCCACAGATTTTCTATGGGGCAAAGGTCAGGGGAGTTGGCGGGCCAATTTAGAACAGAAATACCATAGTCCGTAAACCAGGCACGGGTAGATTTTGCGCTGTGTGCAGGCGCCAAGTCCTGTTGGAACTTGAAATCTCCATCTCCATAGAGCAGGTCAGCAGCAGGAAGCATGAAGTGCTCTAAAACTTGCTGGTAGACGGCTGCGTTGACCCTGGATCTCAGGAAACAGAGTGGACCGACACCAGCTGGACTGCTGCTGAGTGGTCCAAAGTCATGTTTTCTGACGAAAGCAAATTTTGCATTTCCTTTGGAAATCGAGGTCCCAGAGTCTGGAGGAAGA
>NC_084567.2:1735000-1825000 GCF_033978685.3 Nerophis lumbriciformis | reverse complement strand
GACCTCCTTGGTGTAAGAGTAAGATCCTGCTCTCCGCCACTGATGGCATTCCTGAACACGTAGTCCAGGACTATGACAATCAATGTGCAGCCGTAGTCGAGAGACCTTGCACAAACCTCCGCCAGCAGTCGGGGTCACACATGGCAGAGCCCAGCTCTGGAACAAGTATCCCAGTGTCCCGTGCCATTACTTTGGGGTTCGGTGAGGTGACCCCTGGTAGATTGTTTCCAAAGGAGGAGCTGTGACATCAGCTCCGTCTTGGCACGGAAGCAGTGACCAGCAAACTGTGCGCGACGTTGTCTCAGAGGGGTGCTTGCTCGAGGTATATTTGGTCCAAGGTGGGATGGGACTGCCATGACAAACCTTGAACCCTTCGAAGCAGGTTGGTATTGCAACCGTCAAGGCGTTCGTGAAGGCGCACATTGAGGGTCCAGGTCTCGGAGCCATACATGAGGATGGGTTCGATGGTAGACTTGAAGAGGTCTAGCTTATATGAACTTGCATACATGGTCTCCAAAGCCCGGAGCAGGTTGGGAGGGACACCATAGGCCTACAAGATCCCCTA
This sequence comes from Nerophis lumbriciformis, assembly GCF_033978685.3. Lineage (NCBI taxonomy): Eukaryota > Metazoa > Chordata > Actinopteri > Syngnathiformes > Syngnathidae > Nerophis > Nerophis lumbriciformis. The sequence goes on along the minus strand of NC_084567.2, from coordinate 1,824,435 downwards.
GTGGTGACTATGTACTTCCGTTTTGAAGTCAATAAAGTACAATACAACCATGAGGTTGTTATTCTTCACCTCTTTGATTAGTCTCCTCAGGGCCAGCATCTGGGATAGAGTGGTTCTCTCCTCTCGAAAGCCGTTTTGGTTTCCCCTCCTCAGGTGGGGGTCGATGGCATGCTGAATCCAGTTCAGTATCATGCGGTTGTGGACCTTCGCAGCGATACAAGTCAGGCTGATGCCTTGACAGTTGTCTGGTTTGTAGAGGTCTCCAGATTTGACATGTTGGGGAGAGACCACAGGTAGCTTGTTGTCGAGCAGGGCAAGGTTGCAGAACTCAAGCAAACCTTGAACCCTTCGAAGCATGTTGGTATTGCAACCGTCAAGGCGTTCGTGAAGGCGCACATTGAGGGTCCAGGTCTCGGAGCCGTACATGAGGATGGGTTCGATGGTAGACTTGAAGAGGTCTAGCTTATATGAATTGGGCCCATGCACTTGCATACATGGTCTCCAAAGCCCGGAGCAGGTTGGGAGGGACACCATAGGCCTACAGGATCCCTTAGTGGTGACTATGTACTTCCGTTTTGAAGTCAATAAAGTACAATACAACCATGAGGTTGTTCTTCTTCACCTCTTTGATTAGTCTCCTCAGGGCCAGCACCTGGGATAGAGTGGTTCTCTCCTCTCGAAAGCCGTTTTGGTTTTCCCTCCTCAGGTGGGGGTCGATGGCATGCTGAATCCAGTTCAGTATCATACGGTTGTGGACCTTCGCAGCGATACAAGTCAGGCTGATGCCTTGACAGTTGTCTGGTTTGTAGAGGTCTCCAGATTTGACATGTTGGGGAGAGACCACATGTCAGGTAGCTTGTTGTCGAGCAGGGCAAGGTTGCAGAACTCAAGCAAGATGTTGTCGAGACCATGTTTCTTCACGACCTCAGGAAGTATGCCGTCTGGCCCAGCACTCTCACTTTTTTTTTGCCTTAGCAAACTCCATGATCGTGAAGGGACCATCTTTGATGTTGAGGTCATGATGGCATCTGATGTTGTTCCCAGCAGCTTTTGGAAATGTTTGTACTACCCTCTCCTCTCAGGGCTGTGTCCCTCCTTGGTCCTCTTCCCTCCCATCATCTCGTTGATGACCTTACTGCCAGGACTCTCTGCACCCTCTCCATCAGTTCCTCCCCCTTGATCTTGCCATAGGTACTGAGGGGACGTGTTTAGCCTCATTCAGTATCCCAGGTCTCTCCACAGTAGGCTCCTGTGCTTCTTCCATTTAATTGCCCCGTGCCTGGTGTTTGGACCGTGGGGAGCTTTTGGTTTTGTCCAGCACGGACACATGTCCTCGTTGTTATATAAGGTTTTACTACTTAGTTATAAAATACTAAAAGGGTCTAGCTCCATCTTACCTTGCTGATTGTAATGTTCCAGTACTCTGGAATGCCCTCCCGGTAACAGTTAGAGATGCTACCTTAGTAGAAGCATCTTAAAACTCATTTGTATACTCTAGCCTTTAAATAGACCCCTTTTAGACCAGTTGATCTGCCGTCTCTTTTCTGCTCTGCCCCCCTCTCCTGCGTGGGGAGGTTATCAGGTGACCACAGGAGACACTGGGGTGGACCACTCATCTGTGCATCCGTTGGTGATGTCTCTGCGCAGCTGACTTGTCTCCACTCAAGATGATCTCCTGCTGGCCCTACTATGGACTGGACTCTCTCAGTATTAACTAGATCCACTATGGACTGGACTCTCACGCTATTAACTAAATCCACTCGACGTCCATTGCACAGGTCGCCCTGGGGGTCCCCTTCAAGGTTTCTCATTATTATCCCATTGGGTTGAGTTTTTTCTTGCTCTGATGTGGTATCTGAGCTGAGGATGTAGTTGTGGCTTGTGCAGCCCTTTGAGACACTTGTGATTTAGGGCTATATAAGTAAACTTTGACTGATAGATATGGAAAGTCCCCTGACTGTTTTTTAGCCTATGAGGACGTCCTCTCATAAGGTCTATTCAGGTGTACTGGAGAGGAGGCTACGCCGGATAGTCGAACCTCGGATTCAGGAGGAACAGTGTGGTTTTCGTCCTGGTCGTGGAACTGTGGACCAGCTCTATACTCTCGGCAGGGTCCTTGAGGGTGCATGGGAGTTTGCCCAACCAGTCTACATGTGCTTTGTGGACTTGGAGAAGGCATTCGACCGTGTCCCTCGGGAAGTCCTGTGGGGAGTGCTCAGAGAGTATGGGGTATCGGACTGTCTGATTTTGGCGGTTCGCTCCCTGTATGATCAGTGTCAGAGCTTGGTCCGCAATGCCGGCAGTAAGTCGGACACGTTTCCAGTGAGGGTTGGACTACGCCATTCTGTTCTGAACTTTTATGGACAGAATTTCTAGGCGCAGTCAAGGCGTTGAGGGGATCCGGTTTGGTGGCTGCAGGATTAGGTCTCTGCTTTTTGCAGATGATGTGGTCCTGATGGCTTCATCTGGCCAGGATCTTCAGCTCTCGCTGGATCGGTTCGCAGCCGAGTGTGAAGCGACTGGGATGAGAATCAGCACCTCCAAGCCCGAGTCCATGGTTCTCGCCCGGAAAAGGGTGGAATGCCATCTCCGGGTTGGGGAGGAGATCTTGCCCCAAGTGGAGGAGTTCAAGTACCTCGGAGTCTTGTTCACGAGTGAGGGAAGAGTGGATCGTGAGATCGGTGCGGCATCTTCAGTAATGCGGACGCTGTATCGATCCGTTGTGGTGAAGAAGGAGCTGAGCCGGAAGGCAAAGCTCTCAATTTACCGGTCGATCTACGTTCCCATCCTCACCTATGGTCATGAGCTTTGGGTCATGACCGAAAGGACAAGATCACGGGTACAAGCGGCCGAAATGAGTTTCCTCCGCCGGGTGGTGGGTCTCTCCCTTAGAGATAGGGTGAGAAGCTCTGTCATCCGGGGGGAGCTCAAAGTAAAGCCGCTGCTCCTCCACATCGAGAGGAGCCAGATGAGGTGGTTCGAGCATCTGGTCAGGATGCCACCCGAACGCCTCCCTAGGGAGGTGTTTAGGGCACGTCCGACCGGTAGGAGGCCACGGGGAAGACCCAGGACACGTTGGGAAGACTATGTCTCCCGGCTGGCCTGGGAACGCCTCGGGATCCCCCGGGAGGAGCTGGACGAAATGGCTGGGGAGAGGGAAGTCTGGGCTTCCCTGCTTAGGCTGCTGCCCCCGCGACCCGACCTCGGATAAGCGGAAGAAGATGGATGGATGGATGGATGGACGTCCTCTCATACAATCAGCATATGGAGAGTGGAATGATTGTTTGAGGACATTTTCATAGAGAAAGTCACATGAGAACATTATAGTACATGGGTCGTACTTGTATAGCGCATTTCTACCTTTTTAAGGAACTCAAAGCGCTTTGACACTATTTTCCACATTCACCCAGTCACACACACTGATGGCGGGAGCTGCCACGCACAGCGCTAACCAGGCCCATCAGGAGCAAGGGTGAAGTGTCTTGCTCAAGGACACAGCGGACGTGACTATGGTAGAAGGTGGGGATTGAACCAGGAACCCTCAGATTGCTCTCCCAACTTCGCCACGCCGTCCCCGTTATCTCATATGACTCGTACACGTTCTCACAAGGACGTCGTCTCATACAGAAAGTCACAGGACTGTTTTTTAGTGTGTGTAAGACACGAGTACTTGCTTTTGTTGGGCGGCTAAGAGATTGAGGAAAGCAGCTTGTGAGGAGCTCAGCTGATTGGCTGACACGCTGCCAGGCAGCAGATGAAGTGATTTGATTGGCAGCCAAACACTGGATGGCGACATCAGGCTTTTACTTCCCTTTAGGCGTTTAGTTCTTCTGCCAACGTTCTATGTTCACCTGCTGCAGTAATATGTTGGCACACGTCCTGGTTGCTAAGTACAATATGGCTACAGCCACAATAAAGTCAATAATATGAGAACAAGTGCACTATAAATCCAACTCTTTAGTCTTTATGTAAAGATTTACCTCCCTACTTTCATCATTGTTGTATGACTATGCATTATTTTTTTACCAGTGTCCCGGAATGGATTGTTTGACATTAAAGGTTCTACTGCTTGTTTAGTCGTCCTTTTTGGATGTTTATTTTTACGATTGTACATTGCTGATATTGCAACAGTAAATCCCCACAATCCGGCTGTCCATCATCAACTCACCAATCACATCCATCCAGCCAAGATGTTGACATTTGGACAGATGTTTGGCCAGCGTCTCCATGGCAACAAGAACCTTGCTGCAACACACACGCATGCACAAAATGCCTTCTTGCAACACTCTCCATACAATGATATGTGCACATACAGTACCTGGACACACTCACACACACATATATATACACACACACATATATATATATATATATAAATATACATACATACATACACATATACACACACACACACACACACACATATATATATATATTAGAGATGCGCGGTTTGCGGACACAACCGCGGATTATCCGCGGATCGGGTGGATGAAATAAAAAAAAATAAGATTTTATCCGCACGCGGGTCGGGTTGGGCGGATTAATTAGATTTTTTTTATTTTTTTTGCGGGTGGCAGTTAAACCAATTGGTAAATATATATACATAGTTAAATGTTGTTACCCACATACGAAAAACGAGCAGGCACCTGCAGCATATGCCACAACAGAAGAAAAAAAAAGAAAAGAGATGGACACTTTTACGGAGCGGAGAAGGGACGCCTCGCCGGGGTCCGGGACCGAGGCCCCTTCCCCCGAGAGGGCCCCACCGGGAGCCGTAGCTGAGGCGATCCGCGAGAAGGGCCCGACGCACGTCCAGGGTCACCACCGCGCCCACCGCACCGACACCCCGCCTCGTCCGCCTTCGCCGCGGCCGGCGTCACGCGCAGCAGGTAAGCAGCTTACCTGCCCGCCACCCCCGTGGCCGGGTGCTCGTAACAGGGGTCACTCCGCGCGCAGTGCGCTCACGAAAGGGGTGGGGCTAACCCTGGTTGATATAGACAGCAGCTAGGACGGTGGCCATGGAAGTCGGAACCCGCTAAGGAGTGTGTAACAACCCACCTGCCGAATCAACTAGCCCTGAAAATGGATGGCGCTGGAGCGTCGGGCCCATATACCCGGCCGTCGCCGGCAGCGAGACGCGCTTGGAGGTGCGCTCAGCGCGGCTCCCATATGATTGCGCACTGGTGTGCGTCTGGGTCGTGACAGCGTGGCACGCGAATGTCTGTGCTGCATTGGATCAGTCTCCTTTCTTTAACAGGCAAAAGCTTTATAACCTCACTAATGCCTTGCATCGTCTATATTAGATATATAACAACGGGCGGGTGCGGGCGGATGCGGTTCTGATCAAATGTTAGATCGGGTGGATTGCGGATGGTTGACGACTTTCTGATGCGGTTGCGGATGAAATAATTGCCTATCCGCGCATCTCTAATACATACACATATATACACACACACACACACATATATATATATATATATATACATATATATATATATATATATATATATATATATATATATACATACACACATACATATATATGTATACCATACTTGCCAACCTTGAGACCTCCGATTTCGGGAGGTGGGGGCTGGGGGCGTGGTCGGGGTTGGGCGTGGTTAAGAGGGAAGGAGTATATTGACAGCTAGTCACTAAGTCAAGTATTTCATACATATTATGTATATATATATATAGATATCTACATCCTGAAAATATGCAAACAAAACTGTGTTTAGATAATTGATATTTCAAACTTGCATAAATAAATATTAAGGAATTTTAACATAACTTGGCTTCTGAGAGTTTCAAAATGTAATGAATAAAATGCTAAAGTTTGTTGATAAACAAGCAATTATTTTAATAATTAAATATGGTCATTTTAAATGAATTATTATGATAATTTAAAATCAATTATTTGAAATATGTTTATTTTAATGTATAATTCTATGGCTGGATGTAATAAGGAGTCACGAAAAAATACAAATAAAAATACAATTAATGTTGATGTTTTTAGCAAAATATAGTAAAAATGTATTTAGTTTTTTTTTTTTTTTTAATTAATAAATTTATTTATTTTGAGGTAAAATAAACATAATAATACAATGTATCTCTAGTCTGGATGATTTAGTTCTTGTCACCCTGTTGTCCTCTCGTCATGAAAAAAGGCTGTCCTCACTCAGGTCCGCATGGAGCTGGAGGGGGCGTGGCTTCCAGCTCCGGCTGAAAATCGGGAGATTTTCGGGAGAATATTTGTCCCGGGAGTTTTTTGGGAGAGGCGCTGAATTTCGGGAGTCTCCCGGATAATTCGGGAGGGTTGGCAAGTATGATGTATACATATACGTACAAACATAGAAATATCCATACATGTATATATATATACACATATACTGTATAATATATGTATGCACACACATATACATGCATATATGTACACACACACACACACACACACACACACACACACACACACACACACACACACACACACACACACACAGACTTATATACATTAATAAATATATATGCACACAAGACATTACATACATATATACATCGCCGTATATACACACATACATAAATCTGTGTGAAGGTTTGTGTAATTACGGTTTCAACTTATTCTAAAATAAATTTTCTGACGAGTGACCTCATCCACCCCCCCCAAATTGTCAAAATCTCCCCAAATTTGTTCCATTCAGTTGTGCATCAAAAAAAAAATTATGTTTCACTATTAAAGGTTGTATTTGATGGGACTGGAAATGAATAACACAATATTAACATAAAAACTATAGTAGACAAAAAAAAAGTTGGGGAAATTTTGACAAGGTGGGGGAGCTGGATCGAGTCACTAGTCAGAAAACTTAAAAACCGTAATGGCACAAAGAAAAACATGCTTTTTAATATTTGCAATGATAAAGGGGGCCAACTTCAAACATGTAAACACGTGTGGAGATGCATTAAAGCACACACACACGCACACACTCTTGTATTTGTTACCTTCTTGAGACCTCTGAAAAATGCCTACCTCTTTAGGACCACCCTTTCTAGATATATGAATATTTGTATTTATAAGATAAATAATATACAGTATACAAACTATGCAAATATAAAAAGGTAAGCTTTTAATTTTTTATTTGATTTTTTTGTTTATTGTTGGTTTTTAATCTTATTTAATTCAAGTTATTACAGTATTTCTCTACATACTTTTTTTTTGTTTTATTATTAATTTTGGCCAAAGGGGCACATTTAAATTTCTTACACACACTTATTATTACATATGTTGGCCAGAGGGGGAGCATTTTTAAAACAGACACAGTTTTCAGCACAGTCCCACTCAAGAGCAGACAAACCTTACAGGGAGACAGCACCGGACCGCTGACGGGTCAGCCAACTTCTGCCACCCCTTAAAAAGGTGGAAAACAGGTAAACATTGGTGGTGGTGATGGTGAGTAAAAATATATTCGGTCTAAGGCTGGACTCCCAGGGAGGGAGTCCAGACTGAGACCAGGGGGGAAAAAACCTCAATAGCCATACCACACACAAACAAGTTACAAAGAATACACAAGACTTGCAACAGAGTCAATTTGAAAAATCCCTCCTTTTTAGGACCACCCTTATTTTGATAGATGTCACCACCTGGGGTGCAAATGAGACATTCTCTATTAGATGCAATGGTTTTCCTAACTTGCTCACCGGTCCTCATATGGAAGCTACTTTTCCTTGTTGATGTCTCAAGAAGGCTAGCAATACAAGAACACACACACATGTACTCACTTAGACATAAATGAAGACACACACCATCCATTAATACATGTTCTATACCACCCGTCCTTATTTGGGTCACAAGCAAGCTGGAGCCTATCCCAGATGACTTCAGGCAGAGGGCGGGTACACCCTGGACGCCTCACCAGCCAATCACAGGGGACATAGACACAAATACCCATTCACATTCCGACCTAAGGACAATTCATGAAGGTAAGTTATACAGGTAAAAGCCAGTAAATTAGAATATTTTGAAAAACTTGATTGATTTCAGTAATTGCATTCAAAAGGTGTAACTTGTACATTATATTTATTCATTGCACACAGACTGATGCATTCAAATGTTTATTTCATTTAATTTTGATGATTTGAAGTGGCAACAAATGAAAATCCAAAATTCCGTGTGTCACAAAATTAGAATATTACTTAAGGCTAATACAAAAAAGGGATTTTTAGAAATGTTGGCCAACTGAAAAGTATGAAAATGAAAAATATGAGCATGTACAATACTCAATACTTGGTTGGAGCTCCTTTTGCCTCAATTACTGCGTTAATGCGGCGTGGCATGGAGTCGATGAGTTTCTGGCACTGCTCAGGTGTTATGAGAGCCCAGGTTGCTCTGATAGTGGCCTTCAACTCTTCTGCGTTTTTGGGTCTGGCATTCTGCATCTTCCTTTTCACAATACCCCACAGATTTTCTATGGGGCTAAGGTCAGGGGAGTTGGCGGGCCAATTTAGAACAGAAATACCATGGTCCGTAAACCAGGCACGGGTAGATTTTGCGCTGTGTGCAGGCGCCAAGTCCTGTTGGAACTTGAAATCTCCATCTCCATAGAGCAGGTCAACAGCAGGAAGCATGAAGTGCTCTAAAACTTGCTGGTAGACGGCTGCGTTGACCCTGGATCTCAGGAAACAGAGTGGACCGACACCAGCTGGACTGCTGCTGAGTGGTCCAAAGTCATGTTTTCTAACGAAAGCAAATTTTGCATTTCCTTTGGAAATCGAGGTCCCAGAGTCTGGAGGAAGACAGGAGAGGCACAGGATCCACGTTGCCTGAAGTCTAGTGTAAAGTTTCCACCATCAGTGATGGTTTGGGGTGCCATGTCATCTGCTGGTGTCGGTCCACTCTGTTTCCTGAGATCCAGGGTCAACGCAGCCGTCTACCAGCAAGTTTTAGAGCACTTCATGCTTCCTGCTGCTGACCTGCTCTATGGAGATGGAGATTTCAAGTTCCAACAGGACTCGGCGCCTGCACACAGCGCAAAATCTACCCGTGCCTGGTTTACGGACCATGGTATTTCTGTTCTAAATTGGCCCGCCAACTCCCCTGACCTTAGCCCCATAGAAAATCTGTGGGGTATTGTGAAAAGGAAGATGCAGAATGCCAGACCCAAAAACGCAGAAGAGTTGAAGGCCACTATCAGAGCAACCTGGGCTCTCATAACACCTGAGCAGTGCCAGAAACTCATCGACTCCATGCCACGCCGCATTAACGCAGTAATTGAGGCAAAAGGAGCGCCAACCAAGTATTGAGTATTGTACATGCTCATATTTTTCATTTTCATACTTTTCAGTTGGCCAACATTTCTAAAAATCCCTTTTTTGTATTAGCCTTAAGTAATATTCTAATTTTGTGACACACGGAATTTTGGATTTTCATTTGTTGCCACTTCAAATCATCAAAATTAAATGAAATAAACATTTGAATGCATCAGTCTGTGTGCAATGAATAAATATAATGTACAAGTTACACCTTTTGAATGCAATTACTGAAATAAATCAAGTTTTTCAAAATATTCTAATTTACTGGCTTTTACCTGTATACAGACACACACAGAGAGGACAAAGCACACACCTGTCAGTCAGTCCACATGACGTTTACACACAGAGAGGACAAAGCACACACCTGTCAGTCAGTCCACATGAAGTCTGAAAAGCAGTAACAGCCCACATGAAGAGTCACACTGACTGAGAACTGTTCCTAACACCTTAATGGCATTAAGGGATTACCTGTTACTGTCAAGTGTGTGACACACACACACACACACAGAGAGAGAAAGGAGGGAAACTAGTTGCATTATTTCCAACAAGTGGTCAAAAGTTTTAATAGATGCACAGGCTTGCTGCTGATTGGTCAGCAGGTGAGCACACCTGTCAAACAGGCCAATGAGAGGAGAGTATACGTCAGCGAGGCGATACAGTTTAACGTCTGGTAGACAGCGGTGGCCATTTAAAGCAATGACATGAGAAATATAATAATATTATGCTTACAGTCACTATATCTACACGTCTATTGATTGTACCGCTGGTGCTAATACATGATCAGTGATCAGCCTTTGCATAGATAATCAAGCCGTCACAAGTCCTTCTGGGAATCTAAGACCACCAATCAGACACAAGGCACATATACAGTTGTGCATCGTGTGTGCAGACCTGCCGACATTCAATAAGTACTCCCTCATAGCTTTGCAAAAAGGCTTAAAAATATTTGAGTTACAGTATAAGTATTAACATACAGTGTATGTTTTTTTCCCATTACAGTGTGTCTTTGCCACCATTTTTCTGTTTTACAGTTTTTATAGCGCTTCGAGTGCGTGGCGTTATGTCAACTCTCGTTCACTCTTTAGCCAGTCAACTTCCTTTGGTAATTAAAAGAGAGAAGCAAAGTGTTATTGCAGCTGGAACCAAGCGATGTAACAGTCATTTATGGGACGCATCGGTCAGTATCGGCCGATTTCCATTCAAAAGTATGCGATCGCAAAAGCCGATGCCGCTGCTGACATCGATGGCTAGCAACTAACCGTTTATGTTTATACGCATTGTGGAGCCGCTCCACGACCAGGACGAAAAGACACGGACACGTTTCCAGTGAGGGTTGGACTCCGCCAAGGCTGCCCTTTGTCACCGATTCTGTTCATAACTTTTATGGACAGAATTTCTAGACGCAGTCAAGGCGTTGAGGGGATCTGGTTTGGTGGCTGCAGGATTAGGTCTCTGCTTTTTGCAGATGATGTGGTCCTGATGGCTTCCTCTGGCCAGGATCTTCAGCTCTCGCTGGATCGGTTCGCAGCCGAGTGTGAAGCGACTGGGATGAGAATCAGCACCTCCAAGTCCGAGTCCATGGTTCTCGCCCGGAAAAGGGTGGAGTGCCATCTCCGGGTTGGGGAGGAGATCTTGCCCCAAGTGGAGGAGTTCAAGTACCTCGGAGTCTTGTTCACGAGTGAGGGAAGAGTGGATGGTGAGATCGACAGGCGGTGTCTTCAGTAATGCGGACGCTGTATCGATCCGTTGTGGTGAAGAAGGAGCTGAGCCGGAAGGCAAAGCTCTCAATTTACCGGTCGATCTACGTTCCCATCCTCACCTATGGTCATGAGCTTTGGGTTATGACCGAAAGGACAAGATCACGGGTACAAGCGGCCCAAATGAGTTTCCTCCGCCGGGTGGCGGGGCTCTCCCTTAGAGATAGGGTGAGAAGCTCTGTCATCCGGGGGGAGCTCAAAGTAAAGCCGCTGCTCCTCCACATGGAGAGGAGCCAGATGAGGTGGTTCGGGCATCTGGTCAGGATGCCACCCGAACGCCTCACTAGGGAGGTGTTTAGGGCACGTCCGACCGGTAGGAGGCCGCGGGGAAGACCCAGGACACGTTGGGAAGACTATGTCTCCCGGCTGGCCTGGGAACGCCTCGGGGTCCCACAGGAAGAGCTGGACCAAGTGGCTGGGGAGAGGGAAGTCTGGGCTTCCCTGCTTAGGCTGCTGGCCCCGCGACCCGACCTCGGATAAGCGGAAGAAGATGGATGGATGGATGGACACTGTAGCACTTTGAGGTTGTTTGCTCAATGTAAAGTGCTTTTTACAAATAAAATCTATTATTATTATTATTACTACTCTCCAGTGAATTACAATTGGCTCACAAGACTGTTTGATCTATGATTGTCTTTATTTTAATGTAGCGGTAGCAGCAGCCGCCAGTTGTGGTGGCGTGGTAGCGACAGCAGTAGTCGCTTTGCTGGTCACGCCAAAGAATTTTGGCACCTTTAGCTGCTTTTTACCTTCAATCGTCGACTTGTGATCAGTCATTAATTTGTTTCAATGCCTCTGGACATGGAATTTAATACCATTTAAGGCCTTAATTTTCTGCAAAAGCCATTAAATGACCTGCTTAAACCCTGGATGAGGACACGTAGATTCTGTCGGTCAAAAACAAAGAATCATATTACAGGCATATCCCGGGCAGCAATATAGGGGCCTGTGTCAAAAACCGGCTGATACAGGGAGCGGGGAAGCAAGGCAGTGGCTAGCTACAGATGTTCGTTAACGGCAGGATCAAGTTGATTTGTTCCTGCTCCTCTACTCTGGAAGGGCAGAAGAAACAGTTTGTGGTTCACTTTACTACAACTCCGACGGATCTGGTGAAAAGTCCGCGCTATTTCCCTGCAACAAAACGACGGTAGGCCGCCTTCCGTGAGAAATCCGGTGCGAGAACAAGCGGGCGCAGGCAAGAAGGCGTGCTAAACGCTAAGCTAGTCATTAAAATAGCTCGAAGCAACAAAAGAACTAAGTGCTAAGTTTAAGAAGTGTAGAAAAGTGCATTACAGCAACAAGTAAGTAGTTATTAAAAGGAAAGTACAAGTATATGATCGATACTAGAGTGGTTCCATCAATATTTTCATTTTCGCACAATCAGTTTTTTGTTTACAAATTTAGGAATGAATTCCCTGTACACAGGAGGACTTGGAGGCCAAAAACCAAATAACTATAATAAGTAGTTTTGCTTTTGTTTAGTTATTGTGTACTATTGACTTTGTTTGGCTCAAACAACCGTATGAATTCATTAAATAAGGAAGTAGTTTATTTATATTTGTCTATGTATGTTAAATATTGCTACACTGTCAATAAGCACTCAGCATAAATACATAAAAGCACAGAACGCTGATCAGTTTCACTGCAAATGTGGCTCTAAAATTCAAAAATGCAAACATGTCGGCAGGTCTTTGCGTGCTGTGGGTCTGAGTGGGAAGATTTCCCATGGACTTTGTTGTGGAAAGGTGACGCCGAGCAAAATTCTAAGGAATAAATAAAAGCCCCGCGTCTAATAAGGCGCTGACCCCTCCCACTGCATCAGGTACTGTACCGCCCCCTCGGCGGTGACGCGGCGAGCCAGCACCTGATACCTCTCACCGCTGATCAGCCGGCATGAGGCGCCGAAATATGACGAGATGGAGGAATGCAGGCGGGACGAGTCGGAGGGGTCTGACAGGAAGGGGGAGGGGTCGACCGCGTATCCCGCGTCGTCCCCGGCGGCGGAAGCTTCTTCCTCGCCGAGATCCTCTCCTGCCTCATTGTGATTGGTCCACTGGTTATTGGCATAGCTGGGCAACTTCCTCTTCCTGCTGCCCACCTTTCGCCTGAGGACACAGGTTCAGAAGGTTCAAAGTTCATAACCAAACAAACAACTTTTATTATATATATATATTAGAGATGCGCGGATAGGCAATTATTTTATCCGCAACCGCATCACAAAAGTCGTCAACCATCCGCCATCCACCCGAACTAACATTTAATCAAAACCGCACCCGCCCGCCCTCCGCCCGTTGTTATATATCTAATATAGACGATGCAAGGCATTAGTGAGGTTAGAAAGCTTTTGCCTGTTAAAGAAAGGAGACTGATCCAATGCAACAGAGACATTCAATGCGTGCCACGCTGTCACGGCCCAGACGCACACCAGTGCGCAATCATCCGGGAGCCGCGCTGAGCGCACCTCCAAGCGCGCCCGCGCCACTCAAACTGCTGCAGGCAGCTGCGTTCTATCTTGTTTTAACATCCTGTGGCACTCTTCTGGGATCGCGGCGGACGAAACTGCTCATGCTCAGGGTGTTTGTGGAGGTTCGGGGTTTTGCACAAATGTGATGCACCATGTTAGATGTCCCGGTTTTGTGACTGTCGTAGACATAAACAGCGTCGCAGCTCTTGCAAATCACGTAGCCAGCATTACTATCATCCTGATTTACAACCTCATAAAAACGAGTCCACGCTGAACTTTTCTGGCCTTTTTTTCCCCTGGTCTTTAGTATTCCCTTTTTTAGTTTGTCGCGTACCACGTTTGCTGCCGGCGTTGCCATCTCTTTTTTTTTTTCTTCTTCTGTTGTGGCATATGCTGCAGGTGCCTGCTCGTTTTTCGTATGTGGGTAACAACATTTAACTATGTATATATATTTACCAATTGGTTTAACTGCCACCCGCCTGAATCTATTTAAAATCTAATTTTTTTTAAATTTTAACCGCCCGACCCGACCCGCGGATAAAATCTAATTTATTTTTATTTCAACCGCCCGACCCGCGGATTATGCGGTTGTGTCCGCAAACCGCGCATCTCTAATATATATATATATATATATATATATATATATTAGAAGGAACGCAAAAGAAAACTTACGGATTCAAATCTACCAAGAACCCACCCACAGTTGAGGAACTAAAGGATTTTGAGAACGACATGCTCAAAATGATACAATCAGTCAAATTCAAGCCAATCCGCAACCCACTCCTCACCAAGCTGAAAAATGACAAGGAGCGCATCAAGAAAGTAAACAACCTCATCATAGCTGCCGATAAAACCACAAACTTCTACAGAATGGACATACCAGAACACCACACCTTACTGGACAGAAGCATCACCAAATCATACAAAAAAGTGCAACCCAACACCTTACAGAACATCCACCTGGAAAATAAAAGGATCGCGGCTGAACTGGACATTGAGGACAGGGTGGACGCCACAGCCAACAAGGAAGCCTTCATCACATTGAAGGACCACAAACCCAACTTCGCAAATAACCCAACATGCCGACTAATAAACCCAACTAAATCTGAAATAGGAAAAATCAGCAAAATAATCCTGGACAGAGTCAACACAAAAATCAAGGACAAAACACCACTCAACCAATGGAGAAATACAGCAGCAGTAATCAAATGGTTCAACAACATCCAAGACAAACAACAGCACAACTTTATCTCCTTCGATATCGAATAATTTTACCCTTCCATCACGCAAGACCTACTGACTCAAGCACTAGACTTCGCCTCAGACTACGACTCAATCACAGGCAACGAAAGAAACATCATCATCCACGCAAAAAACTCCATTCTCATCCACAACAGTACACCATGGCAAAAAAAGAACAATGCAACATTTGACGTCACTATGGGAAGTTTTGACGGAGCAGAAACGTGTGAACTCGTTGGGAGTTTCCTCCTCTCCCAGCTCGCTAGCCTCAATCTGAACCTTGGTATTTACCGTGATGACGGACTGGCAGTGTGTCGCGCCTCGCCAAGGAGCAGCGAGAATACCAAGAAGCGCATATGCCAAATTTTCAAAGAGAACGGCCTACGGATCACGATTGAAGCCAACAAGCAAACCGTCAACTTCCTTGACGACACTTTCAACCTGAGAAATAACAGCTACCAACCATTCACGAAACCCAACACAACACTCCAATACGTGCACCATGACAGCAACCACCCACCCACCACCACGAAAAGAATACCTACCGGAATTAATAAAAGGCTATCGATGCTGTCATCTAGCAAAGCTGAATTTGACCAAGCAACCCCCCCGTACCAAAAAGCCCTTGATGAAAGCGGATACAATTTTACCCTCACCTATGAACCCACGCCAGGAAACCAGCCAAAAAAGAACAGAAAACGAAACGACATCATCTGGTACAACCCCCCATACAGCAAAAACGTCTCAACTAACATTGGACACAAATTCCTCAATCTGATTGACAAACACTTTCCCAAAGACAACACCCTAAGAAAAGTATTCAACAAGAACAACATTAAATTGAGCTACAGCTGTATGAACAATATACGACAAATCATCTCAAACCACAACAAAACAATTGCAAATGAGCCGTCGGCCCCCGGACAGAGCGACTCCAAAACCAACAAAGGCTGTAACTGTCGAAAGAAACCTGATTGCCCTCTCAACGGGGGGTGCTTACAAACATCAGTTGTCTACCAATCAAAGGTAATACGCAAGGACATTAACACATCCGACACATATGTAGGATTAACCGAGGGAGAATTCAAAACCAGATGGAACAATCACAAGGCTTCTTTCAGGAACCAAAACCTGCGAAATACCACAGAACTCAGCAAACACATTTGGGACCTCAAAGACAATAATGTTGAATATTCAATAACATGGCAAATTCTTGCATCCAGCACACCTTACAATAGTGGTAATAAAAGATGCAACCTATGCTTGAAAGAGAAACTGTTTATTATTTACCGTCCAGACCTGTCATCCCTCAACAAGCGCAGCGAAATTGTAACAGCATGCCGCCACAGATGGAAACACCTCCTAGGTAGTAACACATGAGCCAATCACCACGCCCCAACGCCAGCCTGTACCCACCCACTCTGTGCCCTATATAAACCATGGTATGTGAATGCTTCCATTAAAATCTCCTGATGATTGAGGGTACCCCCCCTCATGAAACAGGCCTGTAGAGATGAAATAGTCTTGTGATTTTTTTTCCCACACATACATATATATATATATATATATATATATATATATAGGGATGATGTTCGAAAACCGGTTCTCTCGATGCTTCGATAAGAAAAGGATCCGAATCCCTTTTTGAGAACCGGTTCCCGTTATCGAAGCCACTATACCGTATTTTCGCGACCATAGGGCACACCTTATTAAAAGGCGCTGTCACGCCAAATTTCTTCCCCTTACAAACCCCCCCCCCCCCCCCCATTTACTTCCGGGGTCATTTTCTCTTCCGCCATTTCCTCTTACTTAAGTCATTTCCTCTTACGTCATTGACAGCGATTGATAACACTTTGGCTTTGACTCCCGTCGCTGGAAGGATACTTGTTTTTATTTTTATTTTTTTTATAATATAACGTTAACAAACGTCTGTATTAATCGGACAAATTAACTTGAGGATATTCCTGACTGCACATTTGACGGAGAATTAAACGCTTTTTGATTCGTTTTCCACGGGTCAACGCTACTTCAGGGTTTATTTTTTCTTTCAGACGGACGGGTTTTAGGTTGGTATTGTTGGCAAACACGATTTACTGAGATTCACTCTAACTTCGAGGAAGAACATACCTTTACTGTATGCGGCTGGTCCGTGGTAGCCCAATATTGAGACGAGAGTAGGAGCAGTTTTTAGCAAATAATAACAATAATTGCCAACAACCCCGATAATAACCCTGACATGACTTTGAATTCTCTACAATTATAAACTTTGCCCTCTGTGTCAAGTCACTTTCCGTAATGAGCCAATTATCAGTTGAGGTATAATTGAAGCTGCCTGATAATAACTATATGCCCAATTGTTGGTCCATAATGTAAATAGTAGTGATGGGTCCGGCAACACCGATGCATCGGCGCATGCGTCGAGCTCATAGAGCGAAACCCTGTGTCGGTGCGCGTACCGCTTTTAGAAAGTCACGTGACCAAGCATGAGCTGTTTTGGTCACGTGACCGATACGCCAACTGTGTCGCCTCCTCTGTGCCCTGTGAGCGGCTCTTTTCTACAGCCGGAGAAATAATAACTAAGAAGAGAAATCGTCTAAAATGTAATACGTCGGAAAAACTTCTTTTTTTTTTTTTAATAAAAATGTGTAAAAAAATTAAATTAAAACAATTCCCAGTCCACAATCATCCACAACACGTTCTCTTAGATTTCCATGTTATGATACATGTTCACATCATTTATTGACTGTATCTAAAAAAGATAAAAATATATTTTTATTTAAATGAAGATATGAAATAATCCTAAATGACTTGGTTTATATTATTGTATATACTAGGGCAGGGGTCACCAACGCGGTGCCCGCGGTCACCAGGTAGCCCGTAAGGACCAGATGAGTCGCCCGCTGGCCTGTTCTAAAAATAGCTCAAAGAGCAGCACTTACCAGTGAGCTGCCTCTATTTTTTTTAATTTTACTTATTTACTAGCAAGCTGGTCTCGCTTTGCTCGACATTTTTAATTCTAAAAGAGACAAAACTCAAATAGAATTTGAAAATCCAAGAAAATATTTTAAAGACTTGGTCTTCACTTGGAATAAGCGGTAGAAAATGGATGGATGGATGGGTCTTCACTTGTTTAAATAAATTCATTTATTTTTTACTTTGCTTCTTATTACTTTAGAAATACAATTTTAAAGAAAAAAATACAACCTTAAAAATGATTTTAGGATTTTTAAACAAATATACCTTTTTACCTTTTAAATTTCTTACTCTTCTTTCCTGACAATTTAAATCAATGTTCAAGTAAATTTATTAATTTTTATTGTAAAGAATAATAAATATTTTAGCTTCTGGTTTTTCGACAAAGAATATTTGTGAAATATTTCTTCAAACTTACTATGATTAAAATTCAAAAAAATTATTCTGGCAAATCTAGAAAATCTGTCGAATCAAATTTAAATCTTATTTCAAAGTATTTTGAATTTCTTTTAAAATTTTTGTTCTGGAAAATCTAGAAGAAATACTGATTTGTCTTTGTTAGAAATATAGCTTGGTCCAATTTGTTAAATATTCTAACAAAGTGCAGATTGGATTTTAACCAATTTAAAACATGTCATCAAAATTCTAAAATGTATCTTAATCAGGAAAAATTACTAATGATGTTCCATAAATTATTTTTTTTATTTTTTCAAAAAGATTCAAATTAGCTAGTTTTTCTCTTCTTTTTGTCGGTTGAATTTTGAATTTTAAAGAGTCGAAATTGAAGATAAACTATGTTTCAAAATTTTATTTAAATTTTTTTCGTGTTTTCTCCTCTTTTAAACCGTTCAATTAAGTGTTTTTTTTCATCATTTATTCTCGACAAAAAACCTTCCGTAAAAGGAAAAAAAAAATGTACGACGGAATGACAGACAGAAATACCCATTTTTTTTATATATATATACATTTATTTATTTAGCTATTCTTGTTTAAATCACACTTACGTGTAACTTACAAATGACAATATATTTATTTATTTAAGTGTGTATCAAACTGGTAGCCCTTCGCATTAATCAGTACCCAAGAAGTAGTTTTTGGTTTCAAAAAGGTTGGTGACCCCTGTACTAGGGCATCAAATCAGTGTCAGTTGAGTCGGTCCATAGGTTGCCTGTAGGGATTTTTAATGTCCAGCAGATGTCAGTATTTAGTGACACAGTATCGACACAGTATCAATACAGTTTTGCAATGTGTCGAAACGCTTCATGACGCCTCATCAACCCATCACTAGTAAATAGCACTGCACATATGTACCTCAGTGAAGTCAGATGACCCGTGGTCAGACAAACGACAATATTTGTCTTAATGAAATCAAACAATGGATGTCCGCTAACTTCTTGCAACTCAACGCCAAGAAAACGGAAATGCTGATTATCGGTCCTGCTAAACACCGACATTTATTTGATAATACCACCTTAACATTTGACAACCAAACAATTACACAAAGCGACTCAGTAAAGAATCTGGGTATTATCTTCCACCCAACTCTCTCCTTTGAGTCACACATTAAGAGTGTTACTAAAACGGCCTTCTTTCATCTCCGTAATATCGCTAAAATTCGTTCCATTTTGTCCACTAGCGACGCTGAGATCATTATTCATGCGTTCGTTACGTCTCGTCTCGATTACTGTAACGTATTATTTTGGGGTCTCCCTATGTCTAGCATTAAAAGATTACAGTTGGTACAAAATGCGGCTGCTAGACTTTTGACAAGAACAAGAAAGTTTGATCATATTACGCCTATACTGGCTCACCTGCACTGGCTTCCTGTGCACTTAAGATGCGACTTTAAGGTTTTACTACTTACGTATAAAATACTACACGGTCTAGCTCCGTCCTATCTTGTCGATTGTATTGTACCATATGTCCCGGCAAGAAATCTGCGTTCAAAGAACTCCGGCTTATTAGTGAGTCCCAGAGCCCAAAAAAAGTCTGCGGGC
Organism: Nerophis lumbriciformis; assembly: GCF_033978685.3. Lineage (NCBI taxonomy): Eukaryota > Metazoa > Chordata > Actinopteri > Syngnathiformes > Syngnathidae > Nerophis > Nerophis lumbriciformis. The sequence continues at coordinate 1,804,699 of NC_084567.2, read as the reverse complement.
TGTAGAGCGTTTTCTATTCGGGCTCCAGTACTATGGAATGCCCTCCCGGTAACAATTAGAGATGCTACCTCAGTAGAAACATTTAAGTCCCATCTCAAAACTCATTTGTATACTCTAGCCTTTGAATAGCCCCCCTTTTTTAGACCAGTTGATCTGCCGTTTCTTTTCTTTTCTCCTCTGCTCCCCCCTATCTCTTGTGGAAGGGGAGACACACAGATCCGGTGGCCATGGATGGGGTGCTGGCTGTCCGGGGTCGGGACCCGGGGTGGACCGCTCGCCTGTATATCGGTTGGGAACATCTCTGCGCTGCTGACCCGTCTCCGCTCAGGATGGTTTCCTGCTGACCCCACTGTGGACTGGACTCTTACTGTTATGCTGGATCCACTATGGACTGGACTCTCACAATATTATGTCAGACCCACTCGACATCCATTGCATTCGGTCTCCCTAGAGGGGGGGGGTTACCCACATATGCGGTCCTCTCCAAGGTTTCTCATAGTCATTCACATCGACGTCCCACTGGGGTGAGTTTTTCCTTGCCCTTATGTGGGCTATACCGAGGATGTTGTTGTGGCTTGTGCAGCCCTTTGAGACACTTGTGATTTAGGGCTATATAAATAAACATTGATTGATTGATTGATTGATTATATGCATCAAGTGTTCATTCAAGGCTAAGGCTAAATATCGAGATATATATCGTGTATCGCAATATGGCCTTAAAATATCGCAATATTTTAAAAAAGGCCATATCGCCCAGCCCTAGTTCAATGATGCCATTTCTGTTTGTCATGTATAATTTTGTCTATTTTGTGTTTATCCTTGAATAAACAGGTCAGTTTCTTGTTACCAACCATTGTGTATTATTCAAACTCCCCTAATTCAGCTGGCTAGTTGTTATCAAGAGTACTAAAACCCTTTTCAACATGATTCTGACAACTAAGTAGGCTAAATACCGTATTTTCCGCACTATAAGGCACACCTAAAAACCACAAATTTTCTCAAAAGCTGACAGTGCGCCTTATAACCCGGTGCGCTTTATATATGGATTAATAATAAGATTCATTTTCATAAAGTTTCGGTCTCGTAACTACGGTAAACAGCCGCCATCTTTTTTCCCGGTAGAACAGGAAGCGCTTCTTCTTCTACGCAAGCAACCGCCAAGGTAAGCACCCGCCCCCATAGAACAGGAAGCGCTTCTTCTTCTACTGTAAGCAACCACCCGCCCGCGTAGAAGAAGAAAAAGCGCGCGGATATTACCGTACGTTTCATTTCCTTTGTGTGTTTACCGTATTTTCCGCACTATAAGGCGCACCTAAAAACCACACATTTTCTCAAAAGCTGACAGTGCGCCTTATAACCCGGTGCGCTTTATTACGATTCATTTTCATAAAGTTTCGATCTCGCAACTTCGGTAAACAGCCGCCATCTTTTTTCCCGGTAGAACAGGAAGCGCTTCTTCTTCTACGCAAGCAACCGCCAAGGAAAGCACCCGCCCCCATAGAACAGGAAGCGCTTCTTCTTCTACTGTAAGCAACCACCCGCCCCCGGAAGAAGAAGAAAAAACGCGCGGATATCACCGTACGTTTCATTTCCTGTTTACATCTGTAAAGACCACAAAATGGCTCCTACTAAGCGACAAGGATCCGGTTCATAAAAAGACGCAATCTCTCCATCCGCACACGGATTACTACCGTATTTCACAGCAACTGATATTCCTGTGAACCGCACTGTGGAACGGGAGCACGTACGGTGAATATTCGCACCACAGGGAATGAGAAGTCATCCTTCACTGTGGTTCTAGCTTGCCATGCTAACTTCCACCCATGGTGATATTCAAAAGGAAGACCTTGCCAAAAGAGACCTTTCCAGCCGGCGTCATCATAAAAGCTAACTCGAAGGGATGGATGGATGAAGAAAAGATGAGCGAGTGGTTAAGGGAAGTTTATGCGAAGAGGCCGGGTGGCTTTTTTCACACAGCTCCGAAGGCGAACACACCTTCACTAAGACGGGCAGACAGCGCCGGACGACATACGCCAACATTTGCCAGTGGATCGTAAATGCCTGGGCAGATATTTCGGTCACAACTGTGGTCCGAGCTTTCCGGAAGGCAGGATTCACAGAACAACAGCGACACTGACTCCGATGACTTCGACGAGACGGAACCGGCCATTTTGGATACCACGCTTGCGCAACTTTTCAATTCGGACACCAAGACGAAGAATTCGAAGGATTTACGAATGAAGAATAACTTCAGAAGGTGAGCGCTATGTTTATTTTGTGTGTTGTGACATTAACGTTCGAGCAACATTATGTTGCTATTTATTGCTCTACACCATTTTGAATTTTACTATGTTTGTGATTGCACATTTGCGTACATTTTGGGACAGAGTTGTTAGAACGCTGGTTTTCAATATATTATTAAAGTTTGACTGAACTATCTGACTGTTTTTTTGACATTCACTTTAGCGCAGCGTTTTTTTGACATTCACTTTAGCGCAGCGTAGGCGCGGCTTTTAGTCCGGGGCGGCTTATTGGTGGACAAAATTATGAAATATGTAATTCATAGAAGGTGCGGCTAATAATCCGGTGCGCCTTATAGTGCGGAAAATACGGTACTAAAACCCTTTTCAACATGATTCTGACAACTAAGTAGGCTAAATACCGTATTTTCCGCACTATAAGGCGCACCTAAAAACCACACATTTTCTCAAAAGCTGACAGTGCGCCTTATAACCCGGTGCGCTTTATATATGGATTAATAATAAGATTCATTTTCATAAAGTTTCGGTCTCGTAACTACGGTAAACAGCCGCCATCTTTTTTCCCGGTAGAACAGGAAGCGCTTCTTCTTCTACGCAAGCAACCGCCAAGGTAAGCACCCGCCCCCATAGAACAGGAAGCGCTTCTTCTTCTACTGTAAGCAACCACTCGCCCGCGTAGAAGAAGAAAAAGCGCGCGGATATTACCGTACGTTTCATTTCCTTTGTGTGTTTACATCTGTAAAGACCACAAAATGGCTCCTACTAAGCGACAGGTATCCGGTTCATGAAAAGACGCAATCTCTCCATCCGCACACGGATTACTATTTCACAGCAACTGATATTCCTGTGAACCGCACTGTGGATACAACGGGAGCACGTACGGTGAATATTCGCACCACGGGGAATGAGAAGTCATCCTTCACTGTGGTTCTAGCTTGCCATGCTAATGGCCAGAAACTTCCACCCATGGTGATATTCAAAAGGAAGACCTTGCCAAAAGAGACCTTTCCAGCCGGCGTCATCATAAAAGCTAACTCGAAGGGATGGATGAAGAAAAGATGAGCGAGTGGTTAAGGTAAGTTTAAGTTTACGCGAAGAGGCCGGGTGGCTTTTTTCACGCAGCTCCGTCCATGTTGATATACGACTCCATGCGCGCCCACATCACGCTGGTTTTTAATATATTATTAAAGTTTGACTGACCTATTTGACTGTTTTTTTGACATTCCTTTAGCGCAGTTAGATGCGGCTTACAACACGGGGCGGCTTATAGGTGGACAAAGTTTTGAAATATGCCGTTCATTGAAGGCGCGGCTTATAACCCAGGGCGCCTTATGGTGCGGAAAATACGGTAACTTGAAACTTTAATACATGCTCGGATAGGCCAGAATCGGTATCGGATCGGAAATGCAAAAACAATATCGGTATCGGATCGTAAGTGCAAAAACCTGGATCGGGACATCCCTAATCCAGACGCATAAATTTGTCCAAATGTGGCCAAGTAGACACAGTGTGGGTTTCCTGGACGTGGTCTACATCGCTAAAAGAAACATCCAAGGAAGAGAATCCCTCGGCCATCTTCCACTAGTTGTTTTAATATATAAATGGCCCGCTTGAATATTCCCTCTTCTTCTTCTACGACTCTCTCCTTGACATTTGGGAAGTCTGTTGTGATTTCCCTTCCTGGTTGCATGACCCGCCCTATCTTGCCTCTGATTGGCCTGTCCCTAATGTTTTGGCCTAATCTTAACCAATCGTGACGCATCATAGAAAACCAACCAACCAATCATGGATGTTCTTAAACGAAAATATTTTTACAGAGATAAAAAAAGACGGATTCCCGACTATAGTCGTAAAAATCCCATGCCTGCAGAAGAAGTGTACCGTACCTGGCTGGCTGGTAGGAGCTACTGGTGATGACAGAACCTGACGTGGAAACATCCGTGGAGTCCTGGTCAACACTCGACGGCCCACTGAAAGGTGACGTTCATAGTCATGACTTATGCAGGTGTGTGTGTGTGTGTGTGTGTGTGTGTGTGTGCATGCACGCTGGTCACCTCCTGAGCTTGTGTAGTTCGTCCAGGGTGAAGTCAAAGATGTTGGCCATGTGGTGATTACACATCCAACTGCATGTCAGCTCATTCTACACACACACAAACACACACTTTGGGTAAACATGTTGTTGCGTTTCGGACCAGTTGTTCCTCCCAGGGAATTCAAGTCACAATTCGCTCCCGAGTTCTTTCCGACGCTTAAAGCTGAGTTGAAAAACCACCAGAGACAGAATAGGTATTTTGTCGTATATATTCTCAAAGCTTTGACAATATACATTTTGATTGAGACCAGTCTAACCCTCGAACCTTCTATCCCGCACACCCAAAATGGTCTCTCTTCCCAACGCCAAAAAACCTCTCTTCCCTTCCACCTCCCTAGCCATAACAAAAGCACAACGTCTCCCTAGCCATAATACATTCCAAAGAACTCAAGGTTAACACACAGAGTTTGCTTGCTGACAGAGCATCAAGAGAAGAAGTGGAAAAGACGAGCTGTTTTCAAATATGACAAGTACAACTTAAATTCGGATATATGTAAATATCTGCCTCCGACAATGTCCAAAATGCAAAATAAGGTGTTTTATTCAATAGCGGTGTCCTGATACAACTTTTAACTCGCAGGTAACCGCCAGTATGAGTCAGTGGGAATCATACAAACCCCGTTTCCATATGAGTTGGGAAATTGTGTTAGATGTAAATATAAACGGAATACAATGATTTGATAATCATTTTCAACCCATATTCAGTTGAATGTGCTACAAAGACAACATATTTGATGTTTTTTTTTTTGCAAATAATCATTAACTTTAGAACTTGATGCCAGCAGCACGTGACAAAGAAGTTGGGAAAGGTGGCAATAAATACTGATAAAGTTGAGGAATGCTCATCAAACACTTATTTGGAACATCCCACAGGTGTGCAGGCTAATTGGGAACAGGTGGGTGCCATGATTGGGTATAAAAGTAGATTCCATTAAAATGCTCAGTCATTCACAAACAAGGATGGGGCGAGGGTCACCACTTTGTCAACAAATGCGTGAGCAAATTGTTGAACAGTTTAAGAAAAACCTTTCTCAACCAGCTATTGCAAGGAATTTAGGGATTTCACCATCTACGCTCCGTAATATCATCAAAGGGTTCAGAGAATCTGGAGAAATCACTGCGCGTAAGCAGCTAAGCCCCGTGACCTTCCATCCCTCAGGCTGTACTGCATCAACAAGCGACATCAGTGTGTAAAGGATATCACCACATGGGCTCAGGAACACTTCAGAAACCCACTGTCAGTAACTACAGTTTGCCGCTACATCTGTAAGTGCAAGTTAAAACTCTCCTATGCAAGGCGAAAACCGTTTTATCAACAACACCCAGAAACGCCGTCGGCTTGGCTGGGCCTGAGCTCATCTAAGATGGACTGATACAAAGTGGAAAAGTGTTCTGTGGACTGACGAGTCCACATTTCAAATTGTTTTTGGAAATTGTGGACGTCGTGTCCTTCGGACCAAAGAGGAAAAGAACCATCCGGATTGTTATAGGCGCAAAGTGTAAAAGGCAGCATGTGTGATGGTATGGGGGTGTATTAGTGGCCAAGACATGGGTAACTTACACATCTGTGAAGGCACCATTAATGCTGAAAGGTACATACAGGTTTTGGAGCAACATATGTTGTTATCATGGACGCCCCTGCTTATTTCAGCAAGACAATGCCAAGCCACGTGTTCCATCAACGTGGCTTCATAGTAAAAGAGTGCAGGTACTAGACTGGCCTGCCTGTAGTCCAGACCTGTCTCCCATTGAAAATGTGAAGCCTAAAATAGCAGAAGGGAGACCCCCGGACTGTTGAACAACTTAAGCTGTACATCAAGCAAGAATGGGAAAGAATTCCACCTGAGAAGCTTCAAAAATGTGTCTCCTCAGTTCCCAAACCTTTACTGAGTGTTGTTAAAAGGAAAGGCCATGTAACACAGTGGTGAACATGCCCTTTCCCAACTACTTTGGCACGTGTTGCAGCCATGAAATTCTAAGTTAATTATTATTTGCAAAAAAATAAATAAAGTTTATGAGTTTGAACATCAAATATGTTGTCTTTGTAGCGTATTCAACTGAATATGGGTTGAAAAGGATTTGCAAATCATTGTATTCCGTTTATATTTACATCTAACACAATTTCCCAACTCATATGGAAACGGGGTTTGTACATACTTCTGTCATTTTGCAGTGTGGAATGTCAAAAAAAAAAAAAAGGTTTGATCAAGTGAAATTAGTGAAAACACTAACATATTTATTATTAACTGTCTGGAATGGATTTATGCTGTCCTTAAGTTGAAGTGGAGTGGTCAATTTTTTTTGGTGGGGGAGCACAATTATTCATGAAGTTAAGCTCATGACGCAGTAAGTTGAATGATGCGGACACGTTTGTTAAGGGATACTTTCTTAATACGCTCCAGCTTTTGAATGATGCGGACACGTTTGTTACTGGATGTGCCTTGGAAACTTCTATGTGTAAATAAGGATAGGATAGGCTTTTATTTGCCCCATATGCAACTACAATGTTTGATACTTGTTTACATTGTGCTGTTTTAGACTGCAATGTTGTTCAATGTATGTCTAGCTCGTGTGCTATTGTGTGCTTATCTGCTGTGTAGCTGCCAGCTACCTTTTGTAAATGACTTGAGTAAAATTAGGGCTGGGTATTTGTTCCCCTGCCGCCACGACTCACGTACAATTCAACGGTGCCATGTTACAGGACCCGGGTTGCGTGTGACGTCAAGCCTTGTTGCCGACTCAGCGGGTGTTCCGCACTTACACACTTGGCGATCACTCCAGCAGCACTGAGAGCGGACTCAGTCAAACTACCTCTAGGTAATGTTGCTTTTTTCAATCGCAACAAAGAAATTTACTTAAAAATAAACACCCCAACCTAAGTAACACTCCACTTTTCCAAAAATGCGCTAGCTTGACGCTAATATACTTTGTCTTTGCTAATGGCATGCTACTGATAAGCATTAGCGATTTTACATGGCGATTTCAACACCTCTAAATTTGTTAATGAAAACCACAACGAAGACGCACGTTACAATCAAAAAGCCGGTGGGTATGAAGTACAATTCTTACAGTGTTAACACTTCTAAGGGCGCAACAAAATACTAGACAGCAAAGACTGAACCGACTAGCCAACACACCATAAAGCAGTGTTTTTCAACCTTTTTTGAGCCAAGGCACATTTTTTGCTTTGAAAAAATGCGGAGGTACACCACCAGCAGAAATCATTAAAAAATGAAACTCAGTTGACAGTTAAAAGCTGTTGTTGCAATTGTTGGATATGACTTTAAAGCATAACCAATAGCATCACTATAGCTCTTGTCTCAAAGTACCGTATTTTCCGCACTATAAGGCGCACCTAAAAACCACAAATGTTCTCAAAAGCTGACAGTGCGCCTTATAACCCGGTGCGCTTTATATATGGATAAATATTAAGATTCATTTTCATAAAGTTTCGGTCTCGTAACTACGGTAAACAGCCGCCATCTTTTTTCCCGGTAGAACAGGAAGCGCTTCTTCTTCTACGCAAGCAACCGCCAAGGTAAGCACCCGCCCCCATAGAACAGGAAGCGCTTCTTCTTCTACTGTAAGCAACCACCCGCCCGCGTAGAAGAAGAAAAAGCGCGCGGATATCACCGTACGTTTCATTTCCTTTGTGTGTTTACATCTGTAAAGACCACAAAATGGCTCCTACTAAGCGACAGGTTTCCAAGACGCAATCTCTCCATCCGCACACGGACTACTATTTCACAGCAACTGCCTAAAGACTTTCAAGAAAAGCTGGCTACTTTCCGTGCATATTGTAAAAACAAGATAGCTGAAAAAAAGATCCGGCCAGAGAACATTATCAACATGGACGAGGTTCCACTGACTTTTGATATTCCTGTGAACCGCACTGTGGATACAACGGGAGCACGTACGGTGAATATTCGCACCACAGGGAATGAGAAGTCATCCTTCACTGTGGTTCTAGCTTGCCATGCTAATGGCCAGAAACTTCCACCCATGGTGATATTCAAAAGGAAGACCTTGCCAAAAGAGACCTTTCCAGCCGGCGTCATCATAAAAGCTAACTCGAAGGGATGGATGAAGAAAAGATGAGCGAGTGGTTAAGGTAAGTTTAAGTTTACGCGAAGAGGCCGGGTGGCTTTTTTCACGCAGCTCCGTCCATGTTGATATATGACTCCATGCGCGCCCACATCACGCTGGTTTTAATATATTATTAAAGTTTGACTGACCTATTTGACTGTTTTTTTGACATTCCTTTAGCGCAGTTAGATGCGGCTTACAACACGGGGCGGCTTATAGGTGGACAAAGTTTTGAAATATGCCGTTCATTGAAGGCGCGGCTTATAACCCAGGGCGCCTTATGGTGCGGAAAATACGGTAGGTGTACTGTCACCACCTGTCCCATCACGCCGACTTATTTTAAAGTTTTTGCTGTTTTCCTGTGTGTAGTGTTTTACTTCTTGTCTTGCGCTCCTATTTTGGTGGCTTTTTCTCTTTTTTTGGTATTTTCCTGTAGCAGTTTCATGTCTTCCTTTGAGCGATATTTCCTGCATCTACTTTATATTTCAGTTGTTTTTATCCTTCTTTGTGTGGACATTGTTGATTGTCATGTCATGTTCAGATGTACATTGTGGACGCCGTCTTTGCTCCAAAGTAAGTCTTTGCTGTCGTCCAGCGTTCTGTTTTTGTTTACTTTGTAGCCAGTTCAGTTTTAGTTTCATTCTGCATAGCCTTCCCTAAGCTTCAATGCCTTTTTTTAGGGGCACTCACCTTTTGTTTATTTTTGGTTTAAGCATTAGACACCTTTTTACCTGCACGCTGCCTCCCGCTGTTTCCGACATCTACAAAGCAATTAGCTACCTGCTGCCACCTACTGATATGGAAGAGTATTACACGGTTACTCTGCCGAGCTCTAGACAGCACCGACACTCAACAACAACACATCATTTGCAGACTAGAATTACTGCTTTGCAAAAAGATTTTTATCCCAAATAGGTGAAACTAGATCATCTCCCACGGCACACCAGTGGTTGAAAAACACTGCCATAAACTACACACTGCAACTGTAAATGTGGAAAAAAAACAAGATATAACAACTGGAAAACAGTTTTCAAAATCAGCTGTGTTGAAATAAAAATAAAAACAATTATTGTATAAACCTACACAAAAGTACCGAAAATTGGTACCGTTGAGTACCAGTATCGATTCCGAGGTACCGGGAATTGGTACCGTATTGGTTCAAATGTGAACGTTACCCATCTGTAACTATAATAGAGGGAAAAAAACAACCTTGTGGCTTATTGGAGGAAAATGTAGTCAAGCTTTACAGAAGTAAACAAACAATTGTATCAGACATGATATCACATTTTACATGCAGGTCCATAGAATACCATACTTGTTTTTTTGCTGTTATTATCGGATCAGGACACTCCTTATATTTTAATCAAGCATTGGGGAACATGATGTTCTTACATTGGGGATGGCGTCTTCCAATAACCACTTTGACTTCCTCTTCCTCCTCTCTGATGAAGCACTGTACACACACACACACACGTACATGTCAACAAAGCAAGGGACTATTTGTGCAGAACTAGAATGAGCAGAGATGTACTTGTACCTGGTCCTAACAACACCCTTCTTACAGCCCCGCCCCACTTCATAGTGAGCACGCTCGGGGAATAGTTTGGAGGGCGGTGTGGGGGGAACGCGCGTCCTCAGACGAAAGATGCACTTCCTCTTCTTGATCTCCTTCCCGCACAGAAACCTGAGCACATGCACACACACTTTCAGTACGGTACTAATAAAGTACTGTGATACTAATGAATTAAGAAAAGGTACTACACTGCCTTTTTTTTTTAAATACCGTATTTTTCGGACTATAAGTCGCAATTTTTTTCATAGTTTATGAAAGTTGCATAATGTTTTTTTCCTTCTTTATTATGCATTTTCGGCAGGTGCGACTTATACTCCGGTGCGACTTATACTCCGAAAAATACGGTACTAGCAGAGGTGGGTAGAGTAGCCAGAAATTGTACTCAATTAAGAGTACTGTTACTTTAGAGATTTATTACTCAAGTAAAAGTAAGGAGTAGTCACCCAAATATTTACTTGAGTAAAAGTAAAAAGTATGTTGTGAAAAAACTACTCAAGTACTGAGTAACTGATGAGTAACATACACACTCATATCATATATATATATATATATATATATATATATATATATATATATACACATTGATATATACAGTATATCATTTATATGTATTTATTTTGCTGTTTTTGTTTACATGTTAAAGGTGTTTTAATGAATATACATGCATGTTTAACATATAGATTCCTTTCTTTCATGAAGACAAGAATATAAGTTGGTGTATTACCTGATTCTGATGACTTGCATTGATTGTAATCAGACAGTCGTGATGATAACGTCCACGTTTTCAAATGGAGGAGAAGAAAAGTTCCTCCTTTCTGTCTAATACCACATGAAAGTGGTGGGTTTTTGGCATCTTATTTGTCCAGCTTCCATATTCGTTTTTATACACTTTACAAGAAATATATTGGCGTCAAACTCCGTAGCTTGCGAGCTTGTTTGCGCTGGCTTTCGGAGACTCTTATTTTGAAAGCGCAGGCGCGATGGAGCGGCACTTTTATTGTGAAGACAGGAACGTCCTCATGTGCTATCAGTCTTTAGGCTTTTGACGGGATGTACGGTTGAAATAAAAAAGTATATTTTTTCCTTCACACTTTTGATTGATTGATTGGAACTTTTATTAGTAGATTGCACAGTACAGTACATATTCCGTACAATTGACCACTAAATGGTAACACCCCAATAACTTGTTTCAACTTGTTTAAGTCAGGTCATGTGACCACCTGGCTCTGTTTGATTGGTCCAACGTCACCAGTGACTGCATCTGATTGGTGGAACGAAGTGAAACGTCACCAGTAAGGCAGGCACTTTGAAGGTCTGTCTGACAGACCAAAACAAACAAAGCGTGCATTAACAGATCGATAAAAATTAGTAGCGAGTAGCGAGCTGAATGTAGATAAAAGTAGCGGAGTAAAAGTAGCGTTCCTTCTCTATAAATATACTTAAGTAAAAGTAAAAGTATGTTGCATTAAAACTACTCTTAGAAGTACAAAATATCCCAAAAGTTACTCAAGTAGATGTAACGGAGTAAATGTAGCCCGTTACTACCCACCTCTGGGTACTAGAGATGTCCGATAATATCGGCCTGATATTATCGGCCGATAAATGCTTTAAAATGTAATAACGGAAATTATCGGTATCGGTTTCAAAAAGTAAAATTAATGACTTTTTAATACGCCGCTGTACGGAGCGGTACATATCCGGTAAAACACGGACGTAGGGAGAAGTACAGAGCAGTTGCGTCTCCCAGTCAGCAGCCCCTCCCCTCTCCCCTCTCCCACACACAACACAGGAGTTGACGACTGCAGCATGAGAGGTTTACTGGCCAGATATACATCGAATATGGAGTTTAAGTAAAAATATATCAAGATATACTTTTTGGACCATGTCATCCAGACCCAGTACACCAGTGGTTCTCAAACTTTTTTTGTCATCCCCCACTTTGGACAAGGGGGAGTTTTCAAGCCCCACCTGCCCCCATCGCCCCAACAGAGCGCTAATGCCAAGCTTTAACATTTTCAAATTTATTGAACATCAAGTTGTATACATTAAAACTCAATAACATAAAATAACATCAAGTTCAATGATAAATAAAATAACTGTGCAGCTGTGGTACAACTTGCATTAAGTTCAATAACAAATAAAATAACTTCCATCAAGTTCAATAATAAATAAAACAAAAGTGTTATAACTTGCATCAAGTTCAATAATAAATCCAAAAAAGTGTTATAACTTGCATCACGTTCAATAATAAATTAAAAAAAAGGGTTATAACTTGCATCAAGTTCAATAATAAATCAAATAACTTGCATCAAGTTCAATAATAAATCAAAAAAAGTGTTATAACTTGCATCAAGTTCAATAATAAATAAAACAAAAGTGTTATAACTTGCATCACGTTCAATAATAAATAAAACAAAAGTGTTATAACTTGCATCAAGTTCAATAATAAATCAAAAAAGTGTTATAACTTGCATCACGTTCAATAATAAATCAAAAAAAGTGTTATAACTTGCATCAAGTTCAATAATAAATCAAATAACTTGCATCAAGTTCAATAATAAATCAAAAAAAGTGTTATAACTTTCATCAAGTTCAATAATAAATAAAACAAAAGTGTTATAACTTGCATCAAGTTCAATAATAAATCAAAAAAAGTGTTATAACTTGCATCAAGTTCAATAATAAATCAAATAACTTGCATCAAGTTCAATAATAAATACAATAAAAGTGCCACTTTGCAATCTTTGCAAAAAATAAAAAGGAGGAGCTATGCATTTGGCAAGACAGGGCAAGTGACAGCACTTTCCCCCAGGAGAGCCACCTTGCTTCACTGTGAAACAGCACGGCTGTATGATCAGCTCCCATTTTCTCACACAGTGCAGAGAACAGTCGCGCTTTCAGTGGTCGTGTTTTGATCAAATTTACCGCGCTCACAACATCTGTTAAAACCTCATTGAGTTCGGGGCTGAGCTGCCTTTGACGCTAGTGCTTCCCGGTGAATGACACAGTGTGTGCCCGTCACATTTTTGTTTCTCTGCAGGCGCTGGCTCTGGCTCGACGACCTTTGAGGTGCGAGTCACAAATGTATATATTTGTGTAATTGTGGTCCACACATTAGCCTGCTACCCATCCGCGCGAAAGTTTGTTCCGCTTAGCCCCGCCCCCATTAGTTACTGTTGCTATGTCTGTCAAACTTTCGCTCGTACCGAGAAATATAAAGCCTACAGTAAAAATAAGTACCGGTAATTTCCATTTATTTATATAGCGGATTTCACAGACAGAATCACAAAGTGATTTACAGTGTGTATAGAAAATGAAAGCATAGTAAAAAAAATTATCTAAGAATATAATAAAAAAAAAAAAAAATTTAAAGTGAAATTTCCTCCCGTTCCTCGCGCCCCACCTGTCATGTCTCTATTCCCCGCCAGTGGGGCGCGCCCCACACTTTGAGAAACGCTGCAGTACACACACTTACTTGCTCTTGTATTTGTTGAGTGCGTCCAGCAGGTGCTGCCCTCTGTCTGCTGGAGGAGTGTTGGACAACTAAATGACAGACCATTTGTTACAACTTGGACAGCTGGTTACTTTTGCTTTCATTCGGTACCTTCCCCAGCTGCAACTGGTCCCAGTTAGAGGAGACGAAAGCCAGGATCTCATCCAGCTCAAAGTATTTTTTCTTGTTGCTCAGCGACAGGTTGTACAGGACCAGGTGGACCACGTCGACCCAGCGGAGGGACAGACGCCGGACGTACTCGGCTCCCTTGTTGCAGACGGAGCACAGGAAGAAGAAGAACCTGAAGAGAAAAGGGGCGTGTCCTCGTTGAGAGATGGAAGGAAGGGCAGCGGTCACCGAGGGAGCCGCGACGTCACCTGTCCCCGAACATCATGCCGTCCTGGAGGCACTGCGTGCACGCTTCATGGAACCACTGCTGGCACTGGAAACACTGCAGCATCTTCAGGTACCACCTGGACACGGACACGGACACGCACACGCACACGCACACACACACACACACACACACACACACACACACACACACACACACACACACACACACACACACACACACACACACACACACACACACACACACACACACACACACACACACACACACACACACACACACACACACACATATCAGCTCCTGGCCGACAGACCTCTTCATCTTTCTCTAAGACTTACTCTCCCGGTCCTGCACAGTAGCAGTAACACTGCTGCTGATTGGTCCGATGCTGAGAGTCCCACTCCAGAGCATCCAGGTCGTACGACAGAACCTGCTTCATTGCTAACAGAGCTTTGGCTATTGGCCCTTTTTTCAGAGCGCCCCCTTTCTGCGGAGAGGGAGTACACACACAACTTCTTGCTATAACAAACAACATGCTGATGTAGACGTGTGTGTGTGTGTTCTTGTATTAGTACCCTTCTTGGGACATGAAGAAGGAAAAGTATCTTCCATATGAGGAGGTGTGAACAAGTGATGACATAAATCATGGTCCCAATAACATTGCATCTAATAGAGAGCCAAATACTAGAGTCTGTGAACATTGCTCCAAAGTCAGGATTTTTTTGTTGATTTAATGTGCATACAAAAGTAAACATTGACAGGTTAAAGCAGCGTTTCTCAAAGTGTGGGGTGCGCCTCACTGGTGGGGCATAGAGACATGACAGGTGGGGCGCGAGGAACGAGAGGAAATTTCACTTTAAATTTTTTTTTTATTATTATATTCTTAGATAATTTTTTTTACTATGCTTTCATTTTCTATACACACTGTAAATCACTTTGTGATTCTGTCTGTGAAATCCGCTATATAAATAAATGGAAATTACCGGTACTTATTTTTACTGTAGGCTTTATATTTCTCGGTAGGAGCGAAAGTTTGACAGACATAGCAACAGTAACTAATGGGGGCGGGGCTAAGCGGAACAAACTTTCGCGCGGATGGGTAGCAGGCTAATGTGTGGACCACAATTACACAAATATATACATTTGTGACTCGAACCTCAAAGGTCGTCGAGCCAGAGCCAGCGCCTGCAGAGAAACAAAAATGTGACGGGCACACACTGTGTCATTCACCGGGAAGCACTCGCGTCAAGGCAGCTCAGCCCCGAACTCAATGAGGTTTTAACAGATGTTGTGAGCGCGGTAAATTTGATCAAAACACGACCACTGAAAGTGCGACTGTTCTCTGCACTGTGTGAGGAAATGGGAGCTGATCATACAGCCGTGCTGTTTCACAGTGAAGCAAGGTGGCTCTCCCGGGGAAAAGTGCTGTCACTTGCCCTGTCTTGCCAAATGCATAGCTCCTCCTTTTTATTTTGCAAAGATTGCAAAGTGGCACTTTTATTGTATTTATTATTGAACTTGATGCAAGTTATTTGATTTATCATTGAACTTGATGCAAGTTATAACACTTTTTTTGATTTATTATTGAACTTGATGCAAGTTATAACACTTTTGTTTTATTTATTATTGAACTTGATGCAAGTTATAACACTTTTTTTGATTTATCATTGAACTTGATGCAAGTTATTTGATTTATTATTGAACTTGATGCAAGTTATAACACTTTTATTTGATTTATTATTGAACTTGATGCAAGTTATAACACTTTTTGATTTATTATTGAACGTGATGCAAGTTATAACACTTTTTTTGATTTATTATTGAACTTGATGCAAGTTATAACACTTTTTTTGATTTATTATTGAACTTGATGCAAGTTATAACCCTTTTTTGATTTATTATTGAACTTGATGCAAGTTATAACAGTTTTTTTGATTTATTATTGAACGTGATGCAAGTTATAACCCTTTTTTTGATTTATTATTGAACGTGATGCAAGTTATAACCCTTTTTTGATTTATTATTGAACTTGATGCAAGTTATAACAGTTTTTTTGATTTATTATTTGTGATGCAAGTTATAACACTTTTTTGATTTATTATTGAACTTGATGCAAGTTATAACACTTTTGTTTTATTTATTATTGAACTTGATGGAAGTTATTTTTTTATTATTGAACTTGATGCAAGTTATACCACAGCTGCACAGTTATTTTATTTATTATTGAACTTGATGTTATTTTATGTTATTGAGTTTGAATGTATACAACTTGATGTTCAATAAATTTGAAAATGTTAAAGCTTGGCATTAGCGCTCTGTTGGGGCGATGGGGGCAGGTGGGACTTGAAAACTCCCCCTTTTCCAAAGTGGGGGATGACAAAAAAAGTTTGAGAACCACTGGGTTAAAGGCAGCAATATATGATAAAACAAGATGGCAGCTAAAGAAGGACTTCACTATTCATCCCCGTAAAAACCCGCCAGGTGAACAGCTGATTTTACGACTTCCGGTGCTGACGTAAGACAAGCCTTATGTGACCATAGGATGAACAAATACACTACACTACTAAGACTATAGTGGTCATTAACAGTTAGCTTCTACAGCTGGGTTGCCCAAAGTGCGGCACTCCTTTGTCATCGGCTTTAAGCACATCACAAAAAAACAAAAAATAGAGATCTCATTTGCACCTCTAGTGGTGAAATCTATCAACATAAGGGTGGTCCCAAAAAGGAGGGATTTTTTTAAATTGACTGTGTGTCGCTTTTAATAGTGCTCCCTCTCTGGTCAACATATGAAATAACAAGTGTGTGTAAAAATTTGAAGTGTTCCCCCTCTGGTCAACATATGTAATAACAAATGTGTGTAAGAAATTGAAATGCGCCCCCTTTGGCCAAAATTCCTTTAAAATTTTTTTAAAAATATGTATATAAAGACATACGGTAATAACGAAGTAAATAATGAATATTAAAAACCAATTACAAACAAAAAATAAAATAAATAAAAGCAGTCTTTTTCTCACAATGTGTTGACTTTTTTCTTATAAAATTGGGAACAATTTCTCATATTCTTTCTGTTTCTGCAATATTGCAATATTTTCTCGTAAAATTATTACTTTATGTAAAATTATTACTTTTTAACGCAAAATTGTGACATTTGTCATTAAAAAAATCTGACTTATCACAATTTTTCCAATTTTTTGTTGTTCTTGTAAAACGGTGACATTTTTTGAGTAAAATTACGACTTTTGTCATAATTTTGCCTAGTAAATTTCCGATTATTATTATTATAATATTGCCAAAATGTAAAGTTTTCTTATAAAAATTGTGACTTTTGTCGAGTAAAATGACGACTCTTTTCATAAAATTGTCAAAATGTTAAGCTTTTCTGGTAAAACTGCGACTGTTATTGAGTAAAATTGCTACTTTTATCGTAATATTGCACAAATGTTCAGTTTTTCTTGTAAAATTTTGACTTGCGTTGAGGAAAACTACGACTTTTATTATAATACATGCAAAATTCTAAGTTTTTCTTGTGAAATTGTGACTTTTTTCTTGTGAAATTCCAACTAATTTTTCACAACAAGCTTTTGTATATTTGCATAGTATGTACAGGTAAAAGCCAGTAAATTAGAATATTTTGAAAAACTTGATTTATTTCAGTAATTGCATTCAAAAGGTGTAACTTGTACATTATATTTATTCATTGCACACAGACTGATGCATTCAAATGTTTATTTCATTTAATTTTGATGATTTGAAGTGGCAACAAATGAAAATCCAAAATTCCGTGTGTCACAAAATTAGAATATTACTTAAGGCTAATACAAAAAAGGGATTTTTAGAAATGTTGGCCAACTGAAAAGTATGAAAATGAAAAATATGAGCATGTACAATACTCAATACTTGGTTGAAGCTCCTTTTGCCTCAATTACTGCGTTAATGCGGCGTGGCATGGAGTCGATGAGTTTCTGGCACTGCTCAGGTGTTATGAGAGCCCAGGTTGCTCTGATAGTAGCCTTCAACTCTTCTGCGTTTTTGGGTCTGGCATTCTGCATCTTCCTTTTCACAATACCCCACAGATTTTCTATGGGGCTAAGGTCAGGGGAGTTGGCGGGCCAATTTAGAACAGAAATACCATGGTCCGTAAACCAGGCACGGGTAGATTTTGCGCTGTGTGCAGGCGCCAAGTCCTGTTGGAACTTGAAATCTCCATCTCCATAGAGCAGGTCAGCAGCAGGAAGCATGAAGTGCTCTAAAACTTGCTGGTAGACAGCTGCGTTGACCCTGGATCTCAGGAAACAGAGTGGACCGACACCAGCAGATGACATGGCACCCCAAACCATCACTGATGGTGGAAACTTTACACTAGACTTCAGGCAACGTGGATCCTGTGCCTCTCCTGTCTTCCTCCAGACTCTGGGACCTCGATTTCCAAAGGAAATGCAAAATCTGCTTTCGTCAGAAAACATGACTTTGGACCACTCAGCAGCAGTCCAGCTCTTTTTTTCCTTAGCCCAGGTGAGACGCTTTTCGCGCTGTTTCTTGGTCAACAGTGGCTTGACACGAGGTATGCGGCAGTTGAAACCCATGTCTTTCAAGCGTCTCTTGGTGGTGGATCTTGAAGCACTGACTCCAGCAGCTGTCCACTCCTTCTGAATCTGCCCCACATTTTTTAATGGGGTTTTTTTCACAATCTTGACCAGGGCACGGTGATCCCTATCGCTTGTACACTTTTTCTGACCACAGTTTTTCCTTCCCTTTGCCTCTCCATTAATGTGTTTGGACACAGAGCTCTGAGAACAGCCAGCCTCTTCAGCAATAACCTTTTGTGTCTTTCCCTCCTTGTGCAATGTGTCGATGGTTGCCTTTTGGACAGCTGTCAAATCTGAAGTCTTCCCCATGTTTGTGTAGGCTTCAGAACTGGACTGAGAGACCATTTAAAGCCCTTTGCAGGTGTTTTGAGTTAATCAGCTGATTAGTTTGTGGCACCAGGTGTCTTCAAAATGTAACCCTTACACAATATTCTAATTTTGTGACACACGGAATTTTGGATTTTCATTTGTTGCCACTTCAAATCATCAAAATTAAATGAAATAAACATTTGAATGCATCAGTCTGTGTGCAATGAATAAATATAATGTACAAGTTACACCTTTTGAATGCAATTACTGAAATAAATCAAGTTTTTTAAAATATTCTAATTTACTGGCTTTTACCTGTATATGTTATTAATGTTAAAAAACAAAATAAAAAAATGTTGTAAATACACTTCTTTATATATCTAGAAAAGGTGGTCCTAAAGAGGCGGGCATTGTTTGGCGGTCTCGAGAAGGTAACAAATACAAGAATGTGTGTGTGTGTGTGTGTGTGTGTGTGTGTGTACCCTGACAGCCAGGGCGAAGACACAGCGTCTACAAAACCAGGGACTGTCACTGCTGCCCTCTACAGGAGGAACATGGCACTGCTGGTGGAAGCCTGACCACACAAACACACGTGGTCATCAAAGCTGCGTGTGAACGGACTATTTCCACAGTGGACTTACCTATGCCACACTTTCCACAAATGAGAATTTGGTTTGTTTGACTGTCGGAGTTGGGATCCGCCTCCCGACACAAGGAGCAACGCGGCTCCTCTCCCGGCACGCCGGCTGCAAGGGGATTGGGTAAAGCGTCAAAGCGGTGCGCACAGGTCAAAGAGGTCTCGTCCTGTCCCGCCTCTCACCGTGCTGAATGTCCTTCCACAGGACCCAAAACTTGGAGTTGTCCTCAAATGCGACGAAGCAGCTCTGCCTGGGCGGGCTGACCTGTTCACCAATCAGGAGACAGACATTTGATGTGTTATAAGTCAATCACTTCACAGGGAAACAATTATCAAATGACCCCACCAGACTCAAATGAGACTAAATTTAATTCATAAATATTTAAATAATTACTTAAATGTGTAATTTATTATCATTTGAATTGAAAACATGGTCCTATTAATTTATTTCATGTAAAAATTCATTTAATTAAAATTGAATTCATTATTTAATTCAATATTTGATGATTAAGTATTGCAGTGTTTTTCAACCTTTTTTGAGGCAAGGCACATTTTTGTCATAAAAAAAAATACGGAGGCACACCACCAGCAAAAAACTTTAAAAAAAATGTAACTCCACCAGGTCGTCATGCCTTATCTGGAGTGTGTTGGTGTCTTCCTGTGTGTAGTGCCTTTGCGCTGTTATTTTGGTGGCCCTTCCTGTTTTGTCGGTACAGCTTCATGTCTCCCTTTGAGCGCTATTCCGCCCACCTGCTTTGTGTTAGCGAGCAAGGCTATTTACGTTGTTGCGATCCTTCTTTGTGAGGACATTGTTGATTGTCACGTCCCGTACGGATGTACTTTGTGGACGCCGTAAGTTTTTGCTGTTGTCCAGTATTCTGTTTCTGTTTACTTCAATCAATCAATCAATCAATGTTTATTTATATAGCCCTAAATCACAAGTGTCTCAAAGGGCTGCACAAGCCACAACGACATCCTCGGTACAGAGCCCACATAAGGGCAAGGAAAAACTCACCCCAGTGGGACGTCGTAGCCAGTCCAGTTTGATATTTGTTTTGCATAGCCTTTTCCTTTCCCTTTCGTTCATTTTGGGTTTAAGCATTACATACCTTTTATACCTGCACGCCGCTTCCCGCTGTGGTCTGCATGTTGGGATAACAACAAACCATCCTAGTCTCACCCGACTTTTACAAAGCAATTAACTACCGTATTTTCCGCACTATTAGCCGCACCTAAAAACCACAAATTTACTCAAAAGCTGACCGTGCGGCTTATAACCCGGTGCGCTTTATATATGGATTAATATTAAGATTCATTTTCATAAAGTTTAGGTCTCGCAACTACGGTAAACAGCCGCCATCTTTTTTCCCCGTAGAAGAGGAAGCGCGTCTTCTTCTACGGCAAGCAACCGCCAAGGTAAGCACCCGCCCCCATAGAACAGGAAGCGCTTCTTCTTCTACTGTAAGCAACCACCCGCCCCCGTAGAAGAAGAAGAAGCGCGCGGACATTACGTTTCATTTCCTTTGTGTGTTTACATCTGTAAAGACCACAAAATGGCGACAGGTTTCCGGTTCATGAAAAGACGCAATCTCTCCATCCGCACACGGACTACTATTTCACAGCAACTGCCTAAAGACTTTCAAGAAAAGCTGGCTACTTTCCGTACATATTGTAAAAACAAGATAGCTGAAAAAAAGATCCGGCCAGAGAACATTATCAACATGGACGAGGTTCCACTGACTTTTGATATTCCTGTGAACCGCACTGTGGATACAACGGGAGCACGTACGGTGAATATTCGCACCACAGGGAATGAGAAGTCATCCTTCACTGTGGTTCTAGCTTGCCATGCTAATGGCCAGAAACTTCCACCCATGGTGATATTCAAAAGGAAGACCTTGCCAAAAGAGACCTTTCCAGCCGGCGTCATCATAAAAGCTAACTCGAAGGGATGGATGAAGAAAAGATGAGCGAGTGGTTAAGGGAAGTTTAAGTTTACGCGAAGAGGCCGGGTGGCTTTTTTCACGCAGCTCCGTCCATGTTGATATACGATTCCATGCGCGCCCACATCACGCTGGTTTTAATATATTATTAAAGTTTGACTGACCTATTTGACTGTTTTTTTGACATTCCTTTAGCGCAGTTAGATGCGGCTTACAACACGGGGCGGCTTATAGGTGGACAAAGTTTTGAAATATGTCGTTCATTGAAGGCGCGGCTTATAACCCAGGGCGCCTTATGGTGCGGAAAATACGGTAGGTGAAGTTGCATAATCTCCAGGCACACTAGTGTGCAGCGGCACAGTGGTTGAAAAACACTGAATTATTGCATGAACTTAATATGACTTAGAGCATTAGGCAGTTAAAGCAGAGGAAATTGATTAAAGTTGTCGGAGTTATTTCCGCACATTCAGATTAACATCTCAGCAGTTCTTCGCTTCTCTGGTCTTAGTTCCAGACAAGGGTAAGTTCCGGGTAACCAATCAAAGTGTTAGGATCCGCCCACTGACTTCGTAGGCGGGGTTTGACACACTGGTTCATGAAATCATTAAAGGGGCCTTATTATGCAGAACCAACTTTTATTAGCTATTGGTACCTGCTGTTGTTTGGGATCTGCGCAAGTCCCGAAAATGTAAAATCAAACCGTGGAGGCATGGCGGAGATATTTATAAAACAAACGAGCCGTTTGGAATTCCCCCCCTTAGGTGACGTCAGCGTATCATCTATAAATGGTAGGGATTTCTCATTTCTAATACAAAGTAGCGTGGAGTTCAAAATGTAATCTGTCAGTAGCTATGAAAGCGCTAAAAACGACAACAAAGATGGCGGGGAGAAGTGGAGGTACCTAAATAAGACCGCCCACAAAACGGCGTCTCCTGGAGAGACGGTTAGAAAGCGGCTTAGAGATGGTGTGTAAAACATCACCTATGCAACATAGTGACCAAAAGAACCAGCATTACATGTTATGTAGACCACAAGGAAGTCTTTTAAATGTAGAAAAAACCCATAATGTGACCGGTTTAAATCATAACATAATCTATTAAGTCGTGAACATTTCTTATTAATTAATTACTTTTATTATGAAATAAAGAAATCCATAAACAAAACAAAGAAATAAATAAATTTAATGCCACATTTAGGTAATTATCTAGATATTAATTTATATAAAAATCATTATATAATTGATGAAATTGTGAAATAATTATTTAAATCATTAAATAATTAATTTAATTAAAGGAATAAATCGAAAGTGAAATTATTAAACTAATACAATGAAATATATTTAAACATTTAATAACAAATTTTTGCACTTAATTCCAATTATATTTAATAACTGACACTTATTTATTTTTTTATTTCGTCCAATTTTAAATCATGAAATAAATTAAACTATGAAATAATTAATTAAATTATATATTGTTTTTATCAATCATTAAATAAAATAAATTTAAAGACACATTTGTGTATTTAATTCCAATTAAAATGAATGAATGAAACATTTATGTAATTATCTAAAGATGTATTCATCTTTTCAATTGTGTCCCAACTGACCCTTGAAATCATGATATAATCAATGACATCATAAAATAATTCATTACATCATTAGTTCATTGATTTAATAATGAAATAAATAATCAAACAATTAAATTAAATCCATTTATCGCTACATTTAATAACAGTTATGTATTTGATTCCAATTATAATGAACAAGTTACACATTTACGCAGTTATCTAAATATTTATTTAATTATTCAATTGTGTCCTAATTGACTGCTTAAATCATGATATAATAAATTTGATCTTGAAAAAATTAATTTAATCATTAAATAATTGACTTAATTATGAAATAATACAATCAAAATTAAATACTTATATGAATTAAATTAAATAAATTCTATGACACATTGAATACAACATTTTTATATTTGATTCCTATACTAATTAGTGAATGACACATTTATGTAATTATTTCAATTTTTATAAAAAATTAAATTAATAAAATTAAATAAATGTAATGACACATTACCACATTTATGTATTTGATATCAAATATAATTAATGAATGACACCGTCATCTAATTATCTAAAGGTGTATTTATTATTGAATGACACATTTATATAATTATGTAATTATTTATTTATTCAAAGTTGTCACAATATATTATATAATCAATTAAATCGTGAAATAATTAAGTGTGTATAAAAATTTTAAGTGCTCCCCCTCTAGCCAACATATGAAAGAACAAGTGTGTGTAAGAAATTGAAATGCGCCCCCTTTGGCCACAATTAATTAAAAATATATATATATACATATATATGTATATAGACACATACTGTAATAACTTAAAGTAAATAATGAAGATTAAAATCCAATTACAAACAAAAAAAGCAGTCTTTTTCTCACAATGTGACGACTTTTTTCTTATAAAACTGGGAACAATTTCTCATATTCTTTCCGTTTCTGTAATATTGCAATATTTTTCTCGTAAAATTATTTAAAAATTTTTATGTAAAATGATTACCGTATTTTCCGCACCATAAGCCGCCCTGGGTTATAAGCCGCGCCTTCAATGAACGGCATATTTCAAAACTTTGTCCACCTATAAGCCGCCCCGTGTTATAAGCCGCATCTAACTGCGCTAAAGGAATGTCAAAAAAACAGTCAGATAGGTCAGTCAAACTTTAATAATATATTAAAAACCAGCGTGATGTGGGCGCGCATGGAGTCGTATATCAACATGGACGGAGCTGCGTGAAAAAAGCCACCCGGCCTCTTCGCGTAAACTTCCCTTAACCACTCGCTCATCTTTTCTTCATCCATCCATCCCTTCGAGTTAGCTTTTATGATGACGCCGGCTGGAAAGGTCTCTTTTGGCAAGGTCTTCCTTTTGAATATCACCATGGGTGGAAGTTTCTGGCCATTAGCATGGCAAGCTAGAACCACAGTGAAGGATGACTTCTCATTCCCTGTGGTGCGAATATTCACCGTACGTGCTCCCGTTGTATCCACAGTGCGGTTCACAGGAATATCAAAAGTCAGTGGAACCTCGTCCATGTTGATAATGTTCTCTGGCCGGATCTTTTTTTCAGCTATCTTGTTTTTACAATATGCACGGAAAGTAGCCAGCTTTTCTTGAAAGTCTTTAGGCAGTTGCTGTGAAATAGTAGTCCGTGTGCGGATGGAGCGATTGCGTCTTTTCATGAACCGGAAACCTGTCGCTTAGTAGGAGCCATTTTGTGGTCTTTACAGATGTAAACACACAAAGGAAATGAAACGTAATATCCGCGCGCTTCTTCTTCTTCTTCTTCTACCGGGGCGGGTGGTTGCTTACAGTAGAAGAAGAAGCGCTTCCTGTTCTATGGGGGCGGGTGCTTACCTTGGCGGTTGCTTGCGTAGAAGAAGAAGCACTTCCTCTTCTACGAGGAAAAAAGATGGCGGCTGTTTACCGTAGTTGCGAGACCGAAACTTTATGAAAATGAATCTTAATATTAATCCATATATAAAGCGCACCGGGTTATAAGCCGCACTGTCAGCTTTTGAGTAAATTTGTGGTTTTTAGGTGCGGCTAATAGTGCGGAAAATACGGTACTTTTTAATGCAAAATGGTGACATTTGTCATAACATTCTGACTTTTATCACAATATTGCCATTTTTTGTTGTTCTTGTAAAATACTGACATATTTTGAGTAAAATGATGACTTTTGTCATAATTTTGCAGAGTAAAATTCCGATTATTATTATAATATTGCCAAAAGTTTTCTTATAAAATTGTGACTTTTGTCAGGTAAAATGTCGACTCTTTTCATAATATTGCCAACATTTTAAGCTTTTCTTGTAAAATTCCAACTTTGATCATAATATTGCACAAATGTTCAGTTTTTCTTGTATAAATTTGACTTGCGTTGAGCAAAATGACGACTTTTATTATAATACTGCCAAAATTCTTATTCTAAATTGTGACCTTTGTCTTGAGAAATTCCAACTAATTTTTCACAACAAGCTTTTTTATATTTGTATAGTTTGTATATATTATTCATGTTATAAATACAAATCTTTATATATCTAGATGGGTGGTGCTAAACAGGCAGGCATTTTTCGGAGGTCTCAAGAAGGTATCGAATACAATGTGTGTGTGTGTGCACTTGTCTCACCATCCTTGTGTGGACATACACTTGACAAACCAACCTTTCTGTGAGGACCTTTTGACTTGTGAGGACATTTTCCTGGTCCTCACAACTACAGAAGTAAAATATTTTTTTTTACTTTGTGTGTTTTGCATTCTGAAGTGAGGTTGCAACTCTCTACTCCCATCTAGTGGTAGATATACATGTTTTCCATCATTCTAGCTATAGTGGAAAGGGGGGCCCTCCCAACCTACTAACCAAACGTGGGTCCACACAAAGTAGGCAAGACATGTATGTGTGTGTGTGTGTGTGTTCTTGTATTTCTAGCCTTCTTGAGACATCAGCAAGGAAAAGTGCCGTCCATATGAGGACCCGTGAACAAGTTTGGAGGTCTCAAGAAGGTAGAGAAATACAAAAATATGTGTGTGTGTGTGTGTGTTCTTGTATTTCTAGCCTTCTTGAGACATCAGCAAGTAAAAGTGCCGTCCATATGAGGACCCGTGAACAAGTTTGGAGGTCTCAAGAAGTTAAGAAATACACAAATGTGTGTGTGTGTTCTTGTATTTCTACCGTTCTTGAGACATCAACAGGGAAAAGTGCCGTCCATATGAGGACCCGTGAACAAGTTTGGAGGTCTCAAGAAGTTAAGAAATACACAAATGTGTGTGTGTGTGTTCTTGTATTTCTACCGTTCTTGAGACATCAACAGGGAAAAGTACCTTCCATATGAGGACCCGTGAACAAGTTTGGAGGTCTCAAGAAGGTAAGAAATACAAAAATGTGTGTGTGTGTGTGTGTGCACTTGTCTCACCATCCTTGTGTGGACATACACTTGACAAACCAACCTTTCTGTGAGGACCTTTTGACTTGTGAGGACATTTTCCTGGTCCTCACAACTACAGAAGTAAAATTTTTTTTTTTACTTTGTGTGTTTTGCATTCTGAAGTGAGGTTGCAACTCTCTACTCCCATCTAGTGGTAGATATACATGTTTTCCATCATTCTAGCTGTAGTGGAAAGGGGGGCCCTCCCAACCTACTAACCAAACGTGGGTCCACACAAAGTACGCAAGACATGTATGTGTGTGTGTGTGTGTGTGTGTTCTTGTATTTCTAGCCTTCTTGAGACATCAGCAAGGAAAAGTGCCGTCCATATGAGGACCCGTGAACAAGTTTGGAGGTCTCAAGAAGGTAGAGAAATACAAAAATATGTGTGTGTGTGTGTGTGTTCTTGTATTTCTAGCCTTCTTGAGACATCAGCAAGTAAAAGTGCCGTCCATATGAGGACCCGTGAACAAGTTTGGAGGTCTCAAGAAGTTAAGAAATACACAAATGTGTGTGTGTGTGTGTGTTCTTGTATTTCTACCGTTCTTGAGACATCAACAGGGAAAAGTGCCGTCCATATGAGGACCCGTGAACAAGTTTGGAGGTCTCAAGAAGTTAAGAAATACACAAATGTGTGTGTGTGTGTTCTTGTATTTCTACCGTTCTTGAGACATCAACAGGGAAAAGTACCTTCCATATGAGGACCCGTGAACAAGTTTGGAGGTCTCAAGAAGGTAAGAAATACAAAAATGTGTGTGTGTGTGTGCACTTGTCTCACCATCCTTGTGTGGACATACACTTGACAAACCAACCTTTCTGTGAGGACCTTTTGACTTGTGAGGACATTTTCCTGGTCCTCACAACTACAGAAGTAAAATATTTTTTTTTACTTCGTGTGTTTTGCATTCTGAAGTGAGGTTGCAACTCTCTACTCCCATCTAGTGATAGATATAAATTTTTCCATCATTCTAGCTATAGTGGAAAGGGGGGCCCTCCCAATCTACTAACCAAACGTGGGTCCACACAAAGTAGGCAAGACATGTATGTGTGTGTGTGTGTGTGTGTGTGTGTGTGTGTGTGTGTTACCCTGAGTATCTTGCCCAGGTAGTAGAGTCCATCTGACCAATGACAGAGCACAAACTGTCCCACACTCAGGCTGGCATCCTCCTCCAAGCCCCGCCCCCACGGCTCCACGTCACTCAGCAGTGGCGTGTGAGGTTCGAGAACGTCGGAGCTTTCAAACACGTCCTCAAACATCTCATGGAGGGAGACAAGCACCACAGCATCATAAATGTGTAATAACTGGAACTACAAAACATATATTGAAGACGCAGTAAAATCAAGACTGGTGACTTTTTTAAAGTGTTTGATCGAAACAGTTTGAACGAGTAACAATAAAAAATATCAACAAGGCTTCTGATTCAGTCTGGGAACTGACATATCTGCGCATGCGCAGTACCACATCTCTTACTTGTTCAGCTAGTTTGTAAGTTATCTAGCTATATAGTTAGTGTTTAACTAACTAACTAACTTAGTTAATCAAGTAATGAAGCAGGGATTAAAGTAAGCGTCGGCTGCGAGGCAAAGCTGCTCTCCGTCGGCGAGCATTAGCGGGAGTGTGCGACGGTGTGTTTTATTTAATGGCGACCAGCAAACGTCTCTGTTAAAAAAAGCCATTAAAGTTACCTTCACTGCGGGAAATGTCACCTTCTTGCTTGTCCTCACGGGCACTTTTCAGGCGGTGTTAGCCGGGTCTCCTCGGCTCTGTTTGGCGGTCCCCTTCAAACTTTCACCATCGCCATTTTTTCGTTTTTCCCGCCAATCACACCACTGGAGTTTTCCCCCTCATTTGCATATGACGTCACCACTACGCGACTTCCTCTTTTAGAGTTCTGTTTATTAAATTTATATAGAAGAGATCGAATTTTGGTATTTTTTTATAAAGGACTGTAACATAGAAATGTTTGTCAACATTATTATGCTCCAAGCAAAAAAATGTTTACATAAATGTTGATTTATGAAAATAAGGCCTACATTTTACAATTGGTTTAATGGTTTAAAATTATCAATAAAATCCTGGAGAATGATTAAGAGTACAAAAGCCCTTGAATTGATATCTTTTTTAAAACATTTGAAGTAGCCCTTTCTGTCTTTTTTTTAATTATTTTATTTATTTTTTATTTATTAATATTTAATACTTATTTTGTTTTCATTCCTTGTTGTTGAAAGTGCCTTGAATGTTGAGTGAACTATTAATGTATGTTTGTTGTTCAATAAAAAAAATATATTTAAAAAAAGTTTATTAAATGATCATTACTCAACGATAAAACAATAAAAATCATACACATGCATACTTGCCAACCTTGAGACCTCCGATTTCGGGAGGTGGGGGGTGGGGGGCGTGGTCGGGGTGGGGCGGGGGCGTGGCTAAGAGGGGAGGAGTAAATTTACAGCTAGAATTCACCAAGTCAAGTATTTCATATATATATACAGTATATATATATATATATATATATATATATATATATATACAGTGTATATATATATATATATATATATATATATATATATATATATTTATATATATATATATATATATATATATATATATATATATATATATTTATATATACATATATATATATATATATATATATATATATATATATATATATATAAATATATTTATATATATATATATATATATATATATATATATATATATATATATATATATACATATATTTATATATATATATATATATATATATATATATATATATATATATATATATATATATATATATATATATATATATATATATATATATATATATATATATATATGTATGTGTGGGAAAAAAATCACAAGACTATTTAATCTCTACAGGCCTGTTTCATGAGGGGGGGTTCCCTCAATCATCAGGAGATTTTAATGGGAGCATTCACATACGCAAAAAACTCCATTCTCATCCACAACAGTACACCATGGCAAAAAAAGAACAATGCAACATTTGACGTCACTATGGGAAGTTTTGACGGAGCAGAAACGTGTGAACTCGTTGGGAGTTTCCTCCTCTCCCAGCTCGCCAGCCTCAATCTGAACCTTGGTATTTACCGTGATGACGGACTGGCAGTGTGTCGCGCCTCGCCAAGGAGCAGCGAGAATACCAAGAAGCACATATGCCAAATTTTCAAAGAGAACGGCCTACGGATCACGATTGAAGCCAACAAGCAAACCGTCAACTTCCTTGACTTCACTTTCAACCTGAGAAATAACAGCTACCAAAACATTCACGAAACCCAACACAACACTCCAATACGTGCACCATGACAGCAACCACCCACCCACCACCACGAAAAGAATACCTACCGGAATCAATAAAAGGCTATCGATGCTGTCATCTAGCAAAGCTGAATTTGACCAAGCAACCCCCCCGTACCAAAAAGCCCTTGATGAAAGCGGATACAATTTCACCCTCACCTATGAACCCACGCCAGGAAACCAGCCAAAAAAGAACAGAAAACGAAACAACATCATCTGGTACAACCCTCCATACAGCAAAAACGTCTCAACTAACATTGGCCACAAATTCCTCACTCTGATTGACAAACACTTCCCCAAAGGCAACACCCTAAGAAAAGTATTCAACAAGAACAACATTAAATTGAGCTACAGCTGTATGAACAACATACGACAAATTATCTCAAACCACAACAAAACAATTGCAAATGAGCCATCGGCCCCCGGACAGAGCGACTCCAAAACCAACAAAGGCTGCAACTGCCGCAAGAAACCTGATTGCCCTCTCAACGGGGGGTGCTTACAAACATCAGTTGTTTACCAATCTAAGGTAACACGCAAGGACATTAACACATCCGACACATATGTAGGATTAACCGAGGGAGAGTTTAAAACCAGATGGAACAATCACAAGGCTTCTTTCAGGAACCAAAACCTGCGGAATACCACAGAACTCAGCAAACACATTTGGGACCTCAAAGACAATAATGTTGAATATTCAATAACATGGCAAATTCTTGCATCCAGCACACCTTACAATAGTGGTAATAAAAGATGCAACCTATGCTTGAAAGAGAAACTGTTTATTATTTACCGTCCAGACCTGTCATCCCTCAACAAGCGCAGCGAAATTGTATCAGCATGCCGCCACAGACGGAAACACCTCCTAGGTAACACATGAGCCAATCACCACGCCCCTACGCCAGCCTGTACCTACCCACTCTGTGCCCTATATAAACCATGGTATGCGAATGCTCCCATTAAAATCTCCTGACGATTGAAGGTACCCCCCCTCATGAAACAGGCCTGTAGAGATGAAATAGTCTTGTGATTTTTTTCCCACACATACATATACATATATATATATATATATATAGACAGCGCACAGTGCATGTGGATCACATGTTACCATGG
This sequence comes from Nerophis lumbriciformis, assembly GCF_033978685.3. Taxonomy (NCBI): domain Eukaryota; kingdom Metazoa; phylum Chordata; class Actinopteri; order Syngnathiformes; family Syngnathidae; genus Nerophis; species Nerophis lumbriciformis. The sequence continues at coordinate 1,773,918 of NC_084567.2, read as the reverse complement.
CGAGAAAACATGGAGAGACTGCCAGTTATCTAGTCTCCACCAGTTGCAGAAAATGTGCCATCAGTACAACTGGACAGTGCTGTTTCAGTTCCATCATCAGGACCATCAGTGAGTCAGACACAAACTAGTCTAATCATTGAACCAGATTCACGGGCTGCTGAGTTGCCATCATCAGAACCCAGATCACCCACAACAAAAACCCCACCAGTGATCCGCAGGTATCCAGAAAGGTTTCGAGTACCACCAAAAAAACTGAATCTCTGAAGACAGTATAAAAATCTGTGTTAAAGATGTACAAATACTGTTTGTATAATAAGCATGTTATTGTTTACAAATTAGGGTTAAGAGGTCAGTACTAAAAAGTACAGTTTTTTAATTGAGCTGCTGCATTTTTTGGTTGGGTTGTTTATTTCTTTTGAGTAACTTCTACATTTCTAAAAGGGGAGGAATGTAATAGAGTGATCTATGTTTGTCTGTTGCCATCTCCTGGTGAATGTTGGCTATAGCGTACTGGGGCTACTTTTTGGTTGGCCAACGATTTACGTGGTGTTGCGCACCTGACGTCAAGTGTGTTGAGTCTGTTCTGAAGTCTGCAGTAAAGAGACGTACTTCATCCCCTCGCCTGGTTATTGCCTCCAACTCAATATATTACAACAACATTGCTCCATGCGGACCTGGAGGGGGCGTGGCCTCCAGGTCCGCCTGAATTTCGGGAGATTTTCGGGAGAAAATGTGTCCCGGGAGGTTTTCGGGAGAGGCGCTGAATTTCGGGAGTCTCCCGGAAAATCCGGGAGGGTTGGCAAGCCAGTAAATTAGAATATTTTGAAAAACTTGATTTATTTCAGTAATTGCATTCAAAAGGTGTAACTTGTACATTATATTTATTCATTGCACACAGACTGATGCATTCAAATGTTTATTTCATTTAATTTTGATGATTTGAAGTGGCAACAAATGAAAATCCAAAATTCCGTGTGTCACAAAATTAGAATATTACTTAAGGCTAATACAAAAAAGGGATTTTTAGAAATGTTGGCCAACTGAAAAGTATGAAAATGAAAAATATGAGCATGTACAATACTCAATACTTGGTTGGAGCTCCTTTTGCCTCAATTACTGCGTTAATGCGGCGTGGCATGGAGTCGATGAGTTTCTGGCACTGCTCAGGTGTTATGAGAGCCCAGGTTGCTCTGATAGTGGCCTTCAACTCTTCTGCGTTTTTGGGTCTGGCATTCTGCATCTTCCTTTTCACAATACCCCACAGATTTTCTATGGGGCTAAGGTCAGGGGAGTTGGCGGACCAATTTAGAACAGAAATACCATGGTCCGTAAACCAGGCACGGGTAGATCTTGCGCTGTGTACAGGCGCCAAGTCCTGTTGGAACTTGAAATCTCCATCTCCATAGAGCAGGTCAGCAGCAGGAAGCATGAAGTGCTCTAAAACTTGCTGGTAGACGGCTGCGTTGACCCTGGATCTCAGGAAACAGAGTGGACCAACACCAGCAGATGACATGGTTGGTTTGGTTTGCATTTCCTTTGGAAATCGAGGTCCCAGAGTCTGGAGGAAGACAGGAGAGGCACAGGATCCACGTTGCCTGAAGTCTAGTGTAAAGTTTCCACCATCAGTGATGGTTTGGGGTGCCATGTCATCTGCTGGTGTCGGTCCACTCTGTTTCCTGAGATCCAGGGTCAACGCAGCCGTCTACCAGCAAGTTTTAGAGCACTTCATGCTTCCTGCTGCTGACCTGCTCTATGGAGATGGAGATTTCAAGTTCCAACAGGACTTGGCGCCTGCACACAGCGCAAAATCTACCCGTGCCTGGTTTACGGACCATGGTATTTCTGTTCTAAATTGGCCCGCCAACTCCCCTGACCTTAGCCCCATAGAAAATCTGTGGGGTATTGTGAAAAGGAAGATGCAGAATGCCAGACCCAAAAACGCAGAAGAGTTGAAGGCCACTATCAGAGCAACCTGGGCTCTCATAACACCTGAGCAGTGCCAGAAACTCATCGACTCCATGCCACGCCGCATTAACGCATTAATTGAGGCAAAAGGAGCTCCAACCAAGTATTGAGTATTGTACATGCTCATATTTTTCATTTTCATACTTTTCAGTTGGCCAACATTTCTAAAAATCCCTTTTTTGTATTAGCCTTAAGTAATATTCTAATTTTGTGACACACGGAATTTTGGATTTTCATTTGTTGCCACTTCAAATCATCAAAATTAAATGAAATAAACATTTGAATGCATCAGTCTGTGTGCAATGAATAAATATAATGTACAAGTTACACCTTTTGAATGCAATTACTGAAATAAATCAAGTTTTTCAAAATATTCTAATTTACTGGCTTTTACCTGTATGTACACATGTGTCATATCGCGTTTGATGTCACATCAAAACAATAAGGAGACAGGTTTAAAAAAATGGTTTTAATGATGAAATCATCCATCCTACAGTGAAGACTTATTTTATAACATGATTACTGCTAAGCATGTTATTGTTGATGGATTAATGTGAGTACTTATGGCTTAATAAGTTAAAAAAGTACATATTACCCGTATAATCCTAATGGAGTGACTACTTTATCCCAGCTGTTAGGAACACATTGTAATTATTGTGTGTGTGTTTGGTAAACAGAGGTAAGTAGTAGGGGTGCACCAAAAAATGGATGCACGATTCCCCTCGATTCAGTATCGATTCATAATTTTCCCCCAAAAAATAATAATATATATATTTTTTAAGTATACAGTAAGGATCTATTTGTATAAAGACGTCTTTCGGCCATCTCCATGCAGGAGTTTTTCTAACCTGTGGCCTGTTTTGAAAAAGTTTCCTTATAATTACACCAAATGTTGAATGGAGACTGTATTCTGAACGGAATGCTCCCCCCAGGAATGGGATGGGTTCGTTAACGAAGGACAATCAGAAGTCACTTTTAGGTTTGGGGCGGATCTTCATCTCAGTGAACCTCAGAGAGTACTGCCAGCCGGTCCAACTGGACCACTCCACGCCGTCGGCGTAAGAGGCGTGGCCCCCTTTCAGGTACTGCCCGTTCAGGTTGGATGTATGACAGTTGCGGTACCACCACGCCCCCTGGTAGTACGCGGCGCAGTTGTTCTCCGACTGGTCCTGGTCCCGGTCTTTGGTCGTGAACTGCATCCCAGAATGCTTCAGCAGAGAGTCGCCTGGACGACGACACACAAAAGTTGAGTTTGTTGCGGTTCCTGCGCACCTGATCAGAGCCGGTCTGGTTCTACCTGCCGTCCCGGAGTACTGGTCCACAGTCAGCGGGTATCCGTCCTCTTCGGGGTTGACCGAGTCTCGACCCACGGAGAATTCGGCGTATTGAGCGAAGGCTGTGGCGTTGTCAAAGTCGGCCATGTCGATACGCAGCTCGTAACCTCCTGACCTGGTCAGAGCGTAGATGTTCTGGAGGCCTGAACGCACAAAACACAACATACATCTTCTTTGACAAATCCACCCTTCTAAAGTCTCTGTGTGTTCTTGTATTTCCGCCCTCCTTGAGACATCAACAAGGAAAAGTATCTTCCATATGAGGAGCCTGGTCCTGGTCCCTACACACCGGAGCTCTTGTAAAAAGAGCTCAGCAGCGCATGCACTTTTTGCGTGGGATGAAAAGAGCACAGCTCTCTCAGCACATTCTACAGAAGCACTATAGAGAGCAACAGCATCTCTGTCTGGACTGGAGCCTGCAATGCCTCAGACTGGAAGTCTCTCCAGAGAGTGGTGAGGACGGCGGAAAAGATCATCAGGGCTCCTCTTCCTCCTATCCAGGAGATGGCAAAAAGCCGCTGCCTGACCAGGGCTCAGAAAATCTGCAAAGACTCCTCCCACCCCCACCAAGGACTGTTTTCACTGCTGGACTCTAGAAAGAGGTTCCGCAGCCTCCGAAGCAGAACCTCCAGGTTTTGTAACAGCTTCTTCCCTCAGGCCGTAAGACTCTTGAACGCATCATCATTAAATTAAATTATCCTCTCAACTCCCCCCAAAATGGATTAACTCGCTGGAATAAAAAAGACAATATAACATACATCCATAAACGTGGACGCATGTGGAAAAAGTGCAATATATATATCTGTACAGTAATCTATTTATTTATTTATATATATATATTTATTTTATATATATATATTTACATATTATTTACCGTATTTTCCGCACTATTAGCCGCACCTAAAAACCACAAATTTACTCAAAAGCTGACAGTGCGGCTTATAACCCGGTGCGCTTTATATATGGATTAATATTAAGATTCATTTTCATAAAGTTTCGGTCTCGCAACTACGGTAAACAGCCGCCATCTTTTTTCCCCGTAGATGAGGAAGTGCTTCTTCTTCTACGCAAGCAACCGCCAAGGTAAGCACCCGCCCCCATAGAACAGGAAGCGCTTCTTCTTCTACTGTAAGCAACCACCCGCCCGCGTAGAAGAAGAAAAAGCGCGCGGATATTACGTTTCATTTCCTTTGTGTGTTTACATCTGTAAAGACCACAAAATGGCTCCTACTAAGCGACAGGTTTCCGGTTCATGAAAAGACGCAATCGCTCCATCCGCACACGGACTACTATTTCACAGCAACTGCCTAAAGACTTTCAAGAAAAGCTGGCTACTTTCCGTGCATATTGTAAAAACAAGATAGCTGAAAAAAAGATCCGGCCAGAGAACATTATCAACATGGACGAGGTTCCACTGACTTTTGATATTCCTGTGAACCGCACTGTGGATACAACGGGAGCACGTACGGTGAATATTCGCACCACAGGGAATGAGAAGTCATCCTTCACTGTGGTTCTAGCTTGCCATGCTAATGGCCAGAAACTTCCACCCATGGTGATATTCAAAAGGAAGACCTTGCCAAAAGAGACCTTTCCAGCCGGCGTCATCATAAAAGCTAACTCGAAGGGATGGATGGATGAAGAAAAGATGAGCGAGTGGTTAAGGTAAGTTTAAGTTTACGCGAAGAGGCCGGGTGGCTTTTTTCACGCAGCTCCGTCCATGTTGATATACGACTCCATGCGCGCCCACATCACGCTGGTTTTTAATATATTATTAAAGTTTGACTGACCTATCTGACTGTTTTTTTGACATTCCTTTAGCGCAGTTAGATGCGGCTTATAACACGGGGCGGCTTATACGTGGACAAAGTTTCGAAATATGCCGTTCTTTGAAGGCGCGGCTTATAACCCAGGGCGCCTTATGGTGCGGAAAATACGGTATATATATTCATTTATTTATATATGCACCTAATTGCTTTTTTATCCTGCACTACCATGAGCTTATGTAACAAAATTTCGTTCTTATCTGTGCTGTAAAGTTCAAATTTGAATGACAATAAAAAGAAAGTCTAAGTCTAAGTCTAAGTCTAAGGAGGTGTGAACAAGTGATGACATAAATCATGGTCCCAATAACATTGCATCTAATAGAGAGCCAAATACTAGAGTCCGTGAACATTGCTCCAAAGTCAGGATTTTTTTTTGTTGATTTAATGTGCATAGAAAAGTAAACATTGACAAGTTAAAGGCAGCAATATATGATAAAACAAGATGGCAGCTAGAGAAGGACTTCACTATTCATCCCCGTAAAAACGCGCCAGGTGAACAGCTGATTTTGCGACTTCCGGATGAACAAATACACTACGCTACTAAGACTATAGTGGTCATTAACAGTTAGCTTCTACAGCTGGGTTGCCCAAAGTGCGGCACAGGGGCCATCTGTGGTCCCTGACTCTTTTGTCATCGGCCTTAAGCACGTTACAAAAAAATAGAGATCTCATTTGTACCCCTAGTGGTGACAGTGTTTCCCACAGGACAGGCATCTATTTGTGGTGGTGTGGTCGGGGGGCGGGGGGTGACGGCGGCAGCGGCGATGACCAAGAAGAACGCGGAGTTGGAATATAAGTACAACACTTTATCACACTCATTAAAATTACCGACAGGAAGGCGAGAAACACTTTATTTCAACAGACTCTGGCGCCGTACCTGTCGTCAAAACTCCAAAGACCGACTGCACAGTTGCACTAACAAAATAAGAGTCTCAGAAAGCTGGCGTGCACAAGCTAGCAAGCTACGGAGTTTGCCGACAATGTATTTCTTGTAAAGTGTATACAAAGGAGTACAGAAGCTGGACAAATAAGATGCCAAAAACCAACCACTTTCATGTGGTATTGGACAGAAAGGAGGACTTTTTTTCTCCTCCATTTGAAAATGCGGACGTTATCATCACCACTGTCTGATTCCAATCAATGCAAGTCATCACAATCAGGTAATACACCAACTTATATTCTTGTCTTCATGAAAGAAAGGAATCTATATGTGTTAAACATGCTTGTATTATTTTTAAACACCTATAACTTGTTAACAATATTAACTATGTGTTAAACATGCTTGTATTATCTTTAAACACCTTTAACTTGTTAACAATATTAACTATATGTATTAAACATACTTGTATTATCATTAAACACCTTTAATTTATTAACAATATTAACTATATGTGTTAAACATGCTTGCATTATCATTAAACACCTTTAACTTGTTAACAAAAACATATATTTCATAAATAAGTAAATATAAATGATATATATGAATGAGGTAGATCCCCACGACTTGATCAATTGAAAAGTAGCTCGCCTGCAGAAAAAGTGTGAGCACCCCTGAGTTACACCCATCTGAACAGGTCAGCCACCTGTTTAAAGCCCGATCACAGTTGAAATCTTGAAATGAAGGGCCTTTAATGGCCAAAACATTAACCTGGACAACATTTTAACAGCTGGTTGGCTCACATTTTATTCTTTTCATTGCATTCACATGCTGCAGTGGACAGTGGACAATTTAGCTTCATTATTAATGCAGTATCTGAAGCACCGTCTCCACGTGTGTTTATTGACAACAGGGTTATAACCTGGGCACGTTAGCTCGTCGGTATGATAACACGTGACGTGACAACAGCGGCGGTGTTAATGAAGCAGCGTCAGGCTGCTCACCGTGAGTGAAACGCTCGGGGAAATCGCGGATTAACGTTAAATATATGACGAGCCGCGAGCGATGCAGCTATAACTTATCTACCTACAACATATATTACCCTCGTATTTTGATCCGGTCGGTCCGTTCTTTTACTCCGCCGTCTTCTTCTTCTTCTTCTTCTTCTGGCCCACCAGGTGAATTAAGTGCTATTGGCGAAGTTACAATGCATAGTAGGCTACCGCCACCTACTGCACCGGAGTTGTAACTACAAGGTACATTCACAGACAAAGTCCCATTGCTTTTATGAGCGGTCGAGCGAGTCAAAAGCCGAAAAATCCATTTGTGGCGGACATTATTCTTTCGTGGCGGGCCGCCACAAATAAATGAATGTGTGGAAAACACTGGGTGACATCTATCAACATGAGGGTGGGCCCAAAAAGGAGGGATTTTTTTTTTAATTGATTGTGTGTCGCTTTTAAAAGTGCTCCCCTCTGGTCAACATATGAAATAACAAGTGTGTGTACAAATTTGAAGTGCTCCCCCTCTGGTCGACATATGAAATAACAAGTGTGTGTCGACATTGGAATGCACCCCCTTTGGCCAAAATGTGTTGAAAAAAATAAATATATACTGTATGTGTATAGAGATAATAATGAAGATTAAAAACCAATTACAAACAAAATTTAAAAAAATAAAAATTAACTTAAAGGTTACCTTTTTTTTATATTTGCATAGTATGTATTTATTATTAATGTTGTAAATACACTTCTTTATATATCTAGAAAGAAAGGGTGGTCCTAAAGAGGTAGGCATTATTCTCAGGTAACAAATACAAGAATGTGTGTGTGTGTGTGTGTGTGTGTGTGTGTGTGTGTGTGTGTGTGTGTGTGTGTGTGTGTGTGTGTGTGTGTGTGTGTCCCACCTAGCCAGTGCTCCCCTGTAGTTGTACCAAAGCCGTCTCGATATGCGTCCCAACCTCGAAAGAAATTCACTGAGCCGTCGACTCGTCTCTGGATCACCTGCACACACACACACACACACACACACACACACACACACACACACACACACACACACACACACACACACACACACACACACACACACACACACACACACACACACACACGTCAGCCTGACAGCTTGTGGCTTCCTGTCAACTCGCTAAGCCAGTTAGCATGATTACCCGTAGAGTAGTTAACTGTGTGTAATGATGCCGCTCACTACTGACCTCATTGTTATTATTAACCTGACACAACTTGTAATAAACTAGTTAGTTCACTTGTAATGAACAAAGCTATTTTCATTGACTTGTAATACGTTACTTTATTAACTTGTATTAGAGTAGTTTATCTTCATTAACTTATAATAAACTAGGTAATCAACTAGTTAAACAACTCATTTATTAACATACAATAACTAGTTTATTAACTTGTAATAAACTCTTTCATTAACTTGTAATCAACTCCTTAATTAACTTGTAATATACTCCTTTATTAACTTGTAATAAACTCCTTTATTAACTTGTGATAAACTCCTTTATTAACTTGTAATAAACTACTTTACTAACTTGTAATAAACTCCTTTATTAACTTGTAAGAAACTAATTCATCAACTTGTTATAAACTAAGTCGAAATAATTAACTTGTCATTAACCAGTTCATTAACTTGCAGTTAACTAATTATTCAACTAGTTTATGTGTATGCGTAATAAACTAGTAGATTATTATAAACGTGTGTATTAACTTGTAATAAACTAGTGTATTAACTTGTAATAATCTAGTTTATTAACCTGTAATAATCTAGTTTATTAACTTGTAATAAACTAATATATTTTCATTAACTTTTAATAAACTAGTATAAACTTGTAGTAAACTAGATCATTAACTTATAATAAACAAGTTTATTAACTAGTTCATTAACTTGCAGTTAACTAGTTATTCAACTATTTATGTGTATGTGTAATAAACTAGATTATTATAAAGTAGTATACTAACTTGTAATAAACTAGTGTTTTAACTTGTAATATACTAGTGTATTCACTTGTAATAAACTAATTTATTAACTTGTAATAAACTAGCTTATTAACTTGTAATACACTAGTTTATTAACCTGTAATAAACTAGTGTATTTTCATTCACTTTTAATAAACTAGTGTATTGACTTGTAGTAAACTAGATCATTAACTTATAATAAATAAGTTTATTAACGAGGACATTAACTTGTAATAAACTAGTTTATTAGCTTTGTTAGTTGATTAACTTGTAAATACAAAAGTTTATTAGCTTGTAGTAAACTATTTTGTTATCTTGCCTTACAGCACTGTAATAACTTGTTTATAAACTAGTAATAACATAGTTTAATCTTCATTAACTTATAATAAACTAAGTAATCAACTAGTTAATCAACTAATTTATTAACATACAAAAACTAGTTTAGTAACTTCTAATAAACTCCTTCATTAACTTGTAATAAACTCCTTTATTAACTTGTAATAAACTCCTTCATTAACTTGTAATAAACTCCTTTATTAACTTGTAATAAACTACTTTACTAACTTGTAATAAACTCCTTTATTAACTTGTAAGAAACTAATTCATTAACTTGTTATAAACCAAGTCTAAATAATTAACTTGTCATTAACCAGTTCATTAACTGGTAGTTAACTAGTTATTCAACTAGTTATGTGTATGCATAATAAACTAGTAGATTATTAAAAACTTGTGTATTAACTTGTAATAAACTAGTGTATTAACTTGTAATAATCTAGTTTTTTACCTTGTAATAAACTAGTGTATTTTCATTAACTTTTAATAAACTAGTGTATTGACTTGTAGTAAACTAGATCATTAACTTATAATAAACACGTTTATTAACGAGGACATTAACTTGTAATAAACTAGTTTATTAGCTTTGTTAGTTGATTAACTTGTAAATACAAAAGTTTATTAGCTTGTAGTAAACTATTTTGTAATCCTGCCGTACAGCACTGTAATCACTTGTTTATAAACTAGTAATAACATAGTTTATCTTCATTAACTTATAATAAACTAAGTAATCAACTAGTTAATCAACTAATTTATTAACATACAAAAACTAGTTTAGTAACTTGTAATAAACTCCTTTATTAACTCATGAGAAACGAATTCATCAATATAAATTAGGTCTAAATAATTAACTTATCATTAACTATTGCATTAACTTGCCGTTAACTAGTTATTCAACTAGTTATGTGTATGCGTAATAAACTAGCAGATTATCATAAACATGTGTATTAACTTGTAATAAACTAGTATATTAACTTGTATTTTCATTAACTTGTAATAAACTAGTTTATTAACTTGTAATAAACTAGTGTATTAACTTGTAGTAAACTAGATCATTAACTTATAATAAAAGAGTTTATTAACGAGTTCATTAACTTCTATTAAACTAGTTCATTAGCTTTGTTAGTTGATTAACTTGTAAACACAAAAGTTTATTAGCTTGTAGTGAACTATTTTATCGTGCTGTAATAACTTGTTTATAAACTAGTAATAAACTGGTAATTACTAGTCAATAAAGGAGTAGGGTACACGTACAGTCCAGCCGCCTGCGTCCGTGCTCATGTCGCAGTAGACCATGAAGCCGTCGGGCTTGTGGACCGGAAAGACGGAATAAACGCCATCCTGGGAATTTCCCGCCGCCATGACGTCAGCGCAGTCTCTGGGCGTGAGAGCTGAAGGAATCAATGGTGGGAAAAGAACTTGGTCAGCTGGTTGACACTGCTGGTGAATGGTATACATGAATACAAATAGCTAGCATACTCACCTTAGCATACTCAACTGTCAAGTAACAAAATATTTGTATATAGGTGTATAGGTCCTGCTAACATTAGATTAACCTCAAATTAGCTTAGAAAAAACTAGCATACTAACGTTAGCATGCTAACAGGTATCATTTGTCAATAACAAAATATTTGACACCTGCTAAGTTAGCTAAAAAAAAACTAAAATGCTAACGATACCATGCGTGAAATACCAAAATATATTACTGTGAGGTGTGTACCTGAAAAAAAGCGTTTAAAAAAATCCTGCTAATGTTACGTTACACTAACATTAAATTGGCTTTAAAAAAAATAAAAAAAACTGGCATACTAACGTTAACATGCTAACAGGTATCATTTGTCAATAACACAATATTGGACACCAAGGTGTATACCTGTTCAATTAGCTGGAAAAAAAAGCTCAAATGCTAATTGTAGCATGTGACAAGTACCAACATGTATTACTCACACTGAATTTTACACCAATTTTTTTATTTCAATTTAATTTTTCTGCTCTGAATTTTTTCACACAACATATTTTTACACAGATTTTGTTTTATTAAATATTTTCGTAAATATGTACTTTTGCTAAATATTAAAACAAATATTTTTTAACAAAATATTTTTATAAAAAAGATTTTTACAAAATATTTTACAAAATATTTGTTGGGCTAAAATATTTTACAATTTTTTTAAAACAAAATATTAAGCAAAATAATATTTTTACAAAATATTTTAAAAAAAATTTTTTTTTACAAAATATTTAGCAAAATATTTTTTTGTACAAAATATTTTACAAATTGTTTTTTTACAAAATATTTTACAAATTGTTTTTTCATAAAATATTTAACAAACATTTTTTTTTAAAAAATATACAAAAAATATTTTTTGTATAAAATATTAAAAAAACATTTTTACCAAAATATTTAAAAAACATTTTTTTTACAAAATATTTAATTTGACATAATATTTATTTGTACAAAATATTTCAAAAATAATTTTTTTTGCAAAATATTTTGCAGAATATTTTTTTTTACAAAATATTTTTTTAACAAAATATTTTACAATGTATATTTGTTTACCAAATAGTTTGAAAAATATTTATTTTTGCAAAATATTTGACAAAATATTTTTTTACAAAATATTTAAAAAATTGTTTTTTTTACAAAATATTTAGCAAAATATTTTTTTGTACAAAATATTTAGCAAAATATTTGATTTTTTGTACAAAATATTTTACAAATTTTTTATTTTACAAAATATTTTACAAATTGTTTTTTCATAAAATATTTAACAAAAATTATTTGTTTACAAGATATACAAAAAAATATTTTTTGTAGAAAATATTTAAAAAAACATTTTTACCAAAATAATTTTACAAAACAATTAGCAAAATATTTAATTTGACATAATATTTATTTTTACAAAATATTTCACAAATAATTTTTTTTGCAAAATATTTTGCAGAATTTTTTTTTTACAAAATATTTTAAAATATATATTTTTTCAACAAATATTTAGAAAAATATTTATTTTTGCAAAATATTTGACAAAATATTTTTTTTACAAAATATTTTACAAAATATATATTTTTTACTAAATATTTTTGAGCTGAAGGAATCAATGGTGGAAAAAGGCCTTGGTCAGCTGGTTTTGAGCGGTGGTGGTGAGCACGCTCAGTAAGAAGTGTTTACCCTGCAGTCTGCTCAGACTCTGAGTTTCCCTTTGCAGGCTGGAGAGAGAGTTGCTGAAGTCCGCGGTGAGGCTGAGCACGCCCGACTTCTCCTCCGACAGCACCTGGACAGGTAGATTTGAACCATGACGTCTGTTCTGTGGCCTCACCTGCCGGCTCCGCCCGTACCTGCACGATGCGGCTCTGCTCGCTCTGCAGGGCGTCCAGTCGCTGGTTGACCAGGCCCTGACCTCTTTTCAGTGCCTCGGCTTCCAGCCGGAGGTTGTGGGCGTGGCCCGCCAAGGCCTTCAGCTCCTCGCTCAATTTGTGGGCGGAGCCTCTCTCCTGCCAGTCGTCGGCGTTGCGGGAGGTCAGCGCTCGTATCAGCGAGCTCTGCAGCGCCTCCCAGCGCTCAAAGTTCTGGCTGTTGTCCGGACAGTTGGGCTCCAGGAAGATGCTGACGGGCTCGCCGTCTCCCACGCGCGACACGGTCACCAAGGCCCCCGAGTCTTTGGGGTTGGTGGAAATGACAGGTGACGCGGAGGAGACCCCGCCCCTGTTGCTGCGGCAACAAAAACAAGCCGAGATTCCACCTTTAAACATCACTGCACTTGTTTCTTCAGCATTGTCCACACCTTTAAGTCAGGACTTTGGGAAGGCCATTCTAAAACCTTCATTCTAGCCTGATTTAGCCATTCCTTTACCACTTTTGAGGTGTTTTTGGGGTCATTGTCCTGTTGGAACACCCAACTGCGCCCAAGACCCAACCTCCGGGCTGATGATTTTAGCTTGTCCTGAACAATTTGGAGCTAATCCTCCTTTTTCATTGTCCCATTTAAACCAGCAGTTCCATTGGCAGCAAAACAGGCCCAGAGCATAATACTACCACCACCATGCTTGACGGTAGGCATGGTTTTCCTGGGATTAAAGGCCTCACCTTTTCTCCTCCAAACATATTGCTGGGTATTGTGGCCAAACAGCTCACTTTTTGTTTCATCTGACATCACATGGACAAAGATAAGTTCTGTGGATTTTTCTGCACAGAATTTTTTAAGCTAAATCTTTTTGACACCATTTTTTATTAACCTGAATTTTGTTACACTGAATATTTTTTACATTGAATGTTAAACAAAATATTTTTGCAACAGCTATTTCTTCATTGAATATTTCTGTTCTGAATATTTTTACACTGATTTTTTTTTTACCACTGAATTTTACACCAAATCTTTTTGCAACAAATATTTATGCAGATAATTTGTGTGCTCTATTTTTTTTACACTGAATTCAAACCATTTTTTTTTTGCTCTGAATTTTTTTACACAACATATTTTTACACTGAATTTTCTTACACAGACTTTTGCACAAAATATTTTTGCAACAAATATTTCTGTACTGAATTTTTTCTGCTCTGAATTTTTTTACACCAAATTTTACACCAATTTGTTTTGCAACAAATATTTCTGCATTGAATATTTCTGCTCTGAATTTTTTTTTACACTGAATTTTAAACCAGTTATTTTCCTTCATTCACTTTTTCTGCCCTGAATTATTTTACACTGAATTCAAACAATTTTTTTTGCTCTGAATTTTTTTTACACAACATATTTTTACACTGAATTTTCTTACACAAAATTTTGCACAAAATATTTTTGCAACAAATATTTCTGCACTGAATTTTTTCTGCTCTGAATTGTTTTTGCACTGAATTTTACATTTTGCAACAAATATTTCTGCATTGAAATGTTCTGCTCTGAATATTTCTACACTAAATATTTTTGGAATGGATTTTTCTTATCTGAATTTTTTTTACACTAAATTTTTGTACAGCAAATTTTTACACAAAAAATGTTTACACATAATTTTTCGACACCATCTTTTTGACACAATTGTTTATTAATCTGAATTTTAATACACTGAACATTTTTTTTGCATTGAATAATTCTGCTGTGAATTTTTTTTCCACAGAATTTTTTTACACTGAATTTTACACCAATTTGTTTTGCAACAAATATTTCTGCATTGAATATTTCTGCTCTGAAATTTTTTTTACACTAAATGTTTGTACACCGAATTTTTACACTAAAAGTTTTTACACTTAATTTTCCTACACCATCTTTTTTATTACAATTTTTTATTAATCTGAATTTTAATACACTGAATATTTGTTATGCATTGAACATTTCTGCTCCGAATATATTTTACACTGAATTTTACACTGAATCTTTTTGCAACAAATATTTCTGCAATGAATTTTTCTGCTCTGTTTTTTTTACACTGAATTTTAAACCAGTTATTTTCCTTCATTCACTTTTTCTGCCCTGATTTATTTTACACTGAATTCAAACAATTTTTTTTGCTCTGAATTTTTTTACACAACATATTTTTACACTGAATTTTCTTACACAAAATTTTGCACAAAATATTTTTGCAACAAATATTTCTGCACTGAATGTTTTCTGCTCTGAATTTTTTTACACTGAATTTTACAACAAATCATTTTGCAACAAATATTTCTGCATTGAAATGTTCTGCTCTGAATATTTCTACACTAAATATTTTTGGAATGGATTTTTCTTATCTGAATTTTTTTTACACTAAATTTTTGTACAGCAAATTTTTACACAAAAAATGTTTACACTTAATTTTTCGACACCATCTTTTTGACACAATTGTTTATTAATCTGAATTTTAATACACTGAAATTTTTTTTTGCATTGAATAATTCTGCTGTTAATTTTTTTTACACAGAATTTTTTTACACTGAATTTTACACCAATTTGTTTTGCAACAAATATTTCTGCATTGAATATTTCTGCTCTGAAATTTTTTTTACACTAAATGTTTGTACACCGAATTTTTACACTAAATGTTTTTACACTTAATTTTCTTACACCATCTTTTTGACACAATTTTTTATTAATTTGAATTTTAATACACTGAATATTTGTTATGCATTGAACATTTCTGCTCTGAATATATTTTACACTGAATTTTACACTGAATCTTTTTCCAACAAATATTTCTGCAATGAATTTTTCTGCTCTGTTTTTTTACACTGAATTTTAAACCAGTTATTTTCCTTCATTCACTTTTTCTGCCCTGAATTATTTTACACTGAATTCAAACAATTTTTTTTGCTCTGAATTTTTTTACACAACATATTTTTGCACTGAATTTTCTTACACAAAATTTTGCACAAAATATTTTTGCAACAAATATTTATGTACTGAATTTTTTCTGCTCTAAATTTTTTTACACTGAATTTTACAACAAATCCTTTTGCAACAAATATTTCTGCATTGAAATGTTCTGCTCTGAATATTTCTACACTAAATATTTTTGGAATGGATTTTTCTTATCTGAATTTTTTTTTACACTAAATTTTGTACAGCTACTTTTTACACAAAAAATGTTTACACTTAATTTTTCGACACCATCTTTTTGACACAATTGTTTATTAATCAGAATTTTAATACACTGAACATTCTTTATGCATTGAATAATTCTGCTGTGAATTTTTTTTACACTGAATTTTTTTACACTGAATTTTACACCAATTTGTTTTGCAACAAGCATTTCTGCATTGAATATTTCTGCTCTGAATGTTTTTTACACTAAATGTTTGTGCACTGAATTTTTACACTAAAAGTTTTTACACTTAATTTTCCTACACCATCTTTTTGACACAGTTTTTATTAACCTGAATTTTAATACACTGAATATTTGTTATGCATTGAATATTTCTGCTCTGAATTTTTTTACACCAAATTTTTTTTACACTGAATTTTACACCGAATCTTTTTGCAACAAATATTTCTGCAGTAAATTTTTCTGCTCAGTTTTTTTTTACACTGAATTTTAAACCAGTTATTTTCCTTCATTCACTTTTTCTGCCCTGAACTTTTTTTTTACACTGAATTTGTTTTTACATTGAATTTTTTTTACACAGAATTTTGCACAAAATATTTTTGCAATAAATATTTTTGATCAGAATTTTTTTCACGCTGAATTTTGCAACAAATATTCCTCCATTGAAATGTTTTGCTACGAATATTTCTACACAAAAACTGTTTGCAATGGATTTTTCTGCCCTGAATTCTTTTTACACTAAATGTTTGTACACCGAATTTTTACACTAAAAGTTTTTACACTTAATTTTCCTACACCATCTTTTTGACACAATTTTTTATTAACCTGAATTTTAATACACTGAATATTTTTTCTGCATTGAAAATTTCCGCTCTGAATTTTTTTACACTGAATTTTAAACCAGTTATTTTTCTTCATTCACTTTTTCTGCCTTGAACTTTTTTTTTACACTGAATTTGTTTTTACATTGAATTTTTTTTACACAGAATTTTGCACAAAATATTTTTGCAACAAATATTTTTGATCAGAATTTTTTTTACGCTGAATTTTGCAACAAATATTCCTCCATTGAAATGTTTTGCTACGAATATTTCTACACAAAAAATGTTTGCAATGGGGTTTTCTACCCTGAATTCTTTTTACACTAATTGTTTGTACACCGAATTTTTACACTAAAAGTTTTTACACTTAATTTTCCTACACCATCTTTTTGACACAATTTTTTATTAACCTGAATTTTAATACACTGAATATTTTTTATGCATTGAAAATTTCCGCTCTGAATTTTTTTACACTGAATTTTAAACCAGTTATTTTTCTTCATTCACTTTTTCTGCCCTGAACTTTTTTTTACACTGAATTTGTTTTTACATCGAATTTTTTTTTACACAGAATTTTGCACAAAATATTTTTGCAACAAATATTTCTGTACTGAATTTTTTTCTGATTGGAATTTTTTTTACACTGAATTTTGCAACAAATTGAAATGTTTTGCGACAAATATTTCAACACAGAAATTTTTTGCAATGGATTTTCCTGCACTGAATTATTTTTACACTAAATGTTTGTACACCGAATTTTTACACAAACATTTTTACACTTAATTTTCCTACACCATCTTTTTGACAACATTTTTTATTAATATGAATTTTATACACTGAACATTTTTTATGCATTGAAAATTTCCGCTCTGAATTTTTTTACACTGAATTTTAAAACAGTTTTTTTTCTTCATTCACCTTTTCTGCCCTGAACTTTTTGTTTTTACATTGAATTTTTTTTACACAGAATTTTGCACAAAATATTTTTGCAACAAATATTTCTGTACTGAATTTTTTCTAATCGGATTTTTTTTAACATTGAAATATTTTGCGACAAATATTTCAACACAGAAATTTTTTGCAATGGATTTTTCTGCACTGAATTCTTTTTACACTAAATGTTTGTACACCGAATTTTTACACAAACATTTTTAAACTTAATTTTCCTACACCATCTTTTTGACAACATTTTTTATTAATCTGAATTTTATACACTGAACACTTTTTACACTTACACCCTGATTTCCAAAACACTAATTTATCAAAGGGAATTTTTAAACATACAAATTATGCTCACAAGCCTATTTTGATGTCAAAAATAAATAAATGAGATTACAAAATTCTAACTCAAAAGAATTCAAATTGTGTCCATAAAAAAATAAAAAATAAATAAATAAATAAATAAAAAAAGCTTTCGTAATAAAGACAGAAAACGTTAATATTGTGCTCTTTTTGGCGATTGATTTCAATGGACGTCATTTTTTCGTACTGAAGGTTTCTCACAATACAACTTTTTCGGGGTGCGAGTTACGTCACAGAAGCAATGAAGCTTGAAATAAAGTGCGGCTTTTGTCCGCATGTTCAAAGATGATGGATGGTCAGGACACATTTACGAACCCCCGGAAAATAGAACTTTCCGAGCAGGGGCGGACAAACACAAATAGTGATATTTTCCAAAATGCACATTAAAACAAGTGTTGCATATTTTCAAATATTTGTACCTGTTGATGAAGGGCAGAGGATACTGGTTGACATAGAGGATGGCGATTGTTGCCGTGATGACCGCTACCATGGCAACCACAATGGCGGCACATAACAGGAAGTTGCAGCATTTCTGAGTATGAAAACAACGGTTAAAAAAGATGGTTTCTGGTGTTCGTGTTGCATTAGACAAGGAAACAGGAGCCAAGTTGCAGTTATTAGTGCAGGCATTAGCGCTGTGACGTCACCGTGGCAACAGATGCCAAAGATTAGACTTTGCTCTAACCTTTTGGCCGCAAATTAACTCTTTGTCGCTTCTTCTTGTGTCTGATTGACTAACATGATGCAGGTCCTGGTCCACATCCAGATCCTTGTATGTGTGAAGACGATGCAACGATGCGGTGCGTGACGCTACTCGGTGAAAACTCTTGACCAAAACTATTCACCGCGTTGGGAAAGAAAAGACCATTTGCAAGAAGACGTGGCTACCTTGTGTTTGCTTGGCCGTTTGCTGTCCAGCTCAGAACTGCTGTTGTTCATGACGGTCCAGCTGTCATTCAGCATCATCCTGTCAATCAATCAATCAATCAGTCCATCAATCAATCAATCTATCTATTGTCGGAGGCAGATATTTACATATATCCGTATTTAAGTGTTACTTCTTTATTTTCATAGTCATATTACAAAACAGCTAATGTTTTTCTTCCAATTGTGGTCTTTTGGTTGTCTGCAAATACTGTGTGCTAACCTTGACTTTGGAATGTAAGGAGGAGAGTAGAGATGCGCGGATAGGCAATTTATTTCATCCGCAACCGCGTCAGAAAGTCGTCAACCATCCGCCATCCACCCGATGTAACGTTTGATCAGAACTGCACCCGCCCGCCATCCGCCCGATCTAATATAGATGATGCAAGGCATTAGTGAGCCTGCCAACTACTCCGGTTTTCCCGTAATTCGTACGGTTTTCATCAACCTATTCCGGGTTTTTCATTAATTTAAAAAAAAAAAAAGGGTGAAAACTACGCGAATTGCACCTTGTGCAGACAAGATTTTTCGATTGGACACGGAGGAATTAGTGATGTAAAAGACCACGTTGGGACAAAAAAACACAAGTCTAATGCCGTTGCTAGCGATACAAGTGGAAAACTTTCAACGTTTTTCGTCGCCCAAACAGATTCTTTGGATGTGATAAATGCCGAAGTTTTATTTACGGAGGCAATAATTGAGCATGGACTTCCAATCGCACTGGCTGATCACATGGGACAGTTAAATGTTTGTAATGCAACCTTTAAAAATCATTACGCGGTGATCGCGGTCCCAAAAATAAACTTTTCTTGCATGATAATGTCCAGAAAAATTCGCTTTATATTACTATAGATTCCTTTTAACGAATGAGTTTGATGGTTTATCACAAACCTTAAATGAAAGAAGTCCTTTGTTCTCCTGCACCATGGCATTGCTTCGTGTTTGGTGCGCAAGCGTTATAACCTCACTGAGGTTATAAAGCTTTTGCCTGTTAAAGAAAGGAGACTGATCCAATGCAGCACAGACTTTCGCGTGCCACGCTGTCACAACCCAGACGCACACCAGTGCGCAATCATATGGGAGTCGCGCTGAGCGCACCTCCAAGCGCGTCTCGCTTCCAATTGTGGTCTTTTGGTTGTCTGCAAATACTGTGTGCTAACCTTGACTTTGGAATGTAAGGAGGAGAGTAGAGATGCGCGGATAGGCAATTTATTTCATCCGCAACCGCGTCAGAAAGTCGTCAACCATCCGCCATCCACCCGATGTAACGTTTGATCAGAACTGCACCCGCCCGCCATCCGCCCGATCTAATATAGATGATGCAAGGCATTAGTGAGCCTGCCAACTACTCCGGTTTTCCCGTAATTCGTACGGTTTTCATCAACCTATTCCGGGTTTTTCATTAATTTAAAAAAAAAAAAAGGGTGAAAACTACGCGAATTGCACCTTGTGCAGACAAGATTTTTCGATTGGACACGGAGGAATTAGCGATGTAAAAGACCACGTTGGGACAAAAAAACACAAGTCTAATGCCGTTGCTAGCGATACAAGTGGAAAACTTTCAACGTTTTTCGTCGCCCAAACAGATTCTTTGGATGTGATAAATGCCGAAGTTTTATTTACGGAGGCAATAATTGAGCATGGACTTCCAATCGCACTGGCTGATCACATAGGACAGTTAATAATGTAATGCAACCTTTAAAAATCATTACGCGGTGATCGCGGTCCCAAAAATAAACTTTTCTTGCATGATAATGTCCAGAAAAATTCGCTTTATATTACTATAGAGTCCTTTTAACGAATGAGTTTGATGGTTTATCACAAACCTTAAATGAAAGAAGTCCTTTGTTCTCCTGCACCATGGCCTTGCTTCGTGTTTGGTGCGCAAGCTTTATAACCTCACTGAGGTTATAAAGCTTTTGCCTGTTAAAGAAAGGAGACTGATCCAATGCAGCACAGACTTTCGCGTGCCACGCTGTCACAACCCAGACGCACACCAGTGCGCAATCATATGGGAGTCGCGCTGAGCGCACCTCCAAGCGCGTCTCGCTGCCGGCGACGGCCGGGTATATGGGCCCGACGCTCCAGCGCCATCCATTTTCAGGGCTAGTTGATTCGGCAGGTGGGTTGTTACACACTCCTTAGCGGGTTCCAACTTCCATGGCCACCGTCCTGCTCTCTATATCAACCAGGGTGAGCCCCACCCCTTTCGTGAGCGCACTGCGCGCGGAGTGACCCCTGTTACGCGCCCCCGGCAACAGGGGTGGCGGGCAGGTAAGCTGCGCGGGCGGAGCGCGCGGAGTGACCCCTGTTACGAGCCCCCGGCCACGGGGGTGGCGGGCAGGTAAGCTGCTTACCTGCTGCGCGTGACGCCGGCCGCGGCGAAGGCGGACGAGGCGGGGTGTCGGTGCGGTGGGCGCGGTGGTGACCCTGGACGTGCGTCGGGCCCTTCTCGCGGATCGCCTCAGCTACGGCTCCCGGTGGGGCCCTCTCGGGGGAAGGGGCCTCGGTCCCGGACCCCGGCGAGGCGTCCCTTCTCCGCTCCGTAAAAGTGTCCATCTCTTTTCTTTTTTTTCTTCTGTTGTGGCATATGCTGCAGGTGCCTGCTCGTTTTTCGTATGTGGGTAACAACATTTAACTATGTATATATATTTCCCAATTGGTTTAACTGCCACGCGCAAAAAAAAAAAAAAAAAAAAATCTAATTAATCCACCCGACCCGACCCGCGCGCGTATAAAATCTTATTTTTTTTAATTTCATCCGCCCGATCCGCGGATAATCCGCGGACTCCGCGGTTGTGTCCGCAAACCGCGCATCTCTAGAGGAGAGATACTCCTTTTTCTTTATCTGTTCTTGTGTCCAGCTGCGGAGGACAATGGGCATGTGTTTGGGCTGGAAAGACAAGACAACGAGGGTGGGAGGGAGAGAGACTTTATAGAAGAGAAGGTTTCCATATTTTAGATCAGACCATCTTAGCTGCGCGATTGAATGTTCTATGCTGGACTGGTCTCATTATATTTACAAAGCTTTGCAAATATATTACAAAATACCTATTCTGTCTCTGGTGGTTCTTCTACTCAGCTTTAAGTGTCGTAAAGAGCTTGGGAGCGACCAGAAATTTGAATTCCCTGGGAGGAACAACTGGTCCGAACGCAACACTATCTATCAGTCACAGCCAGTTAAAAATACCTTTAATAATGTATTTATGTGACTTTTACTAGAATCAGGTGTTTTTGTAAGGTTTGCAAATATAAAAATGTGTTTTTTTTTACTGAATATGACAGTACAACTGTCATGCTAAATATGAAAGTTATACAAACATAACTCCAAAAGCAAACATGCAAAATGGCTAAAAATGCCTTCAACAATGTATTTATGTGACTTTTACTAGAATTAGGTGTTTTTGTAAGGTTTGCAAATACAAAAATGTGTTTTTTTTACTCAATATGACAGTACAACTGTCATGCTAAATATGAAAGTTATATAAACATAACTCCAAAAGCAAACATGCAAAATGGCTAAAAATGCCTTTAATAATGTATTTATGTGACTTTTACTAGAATCAGGTGTTTTTGTAAGGTCTGCAAATACAAAAATGTGTTTTTTTTACTCAATATGACAGTACAACTGTCATGCTAAATATGAAAGTTATACAAACATAACTCCAAAAGCAAACATGCAAAATGGCTAAAAATGCCTTCGATAATGTATTTATGTGACTTTTACTAGAATCAGGTGTTTTTGTAAGGTCTGCAAACTAGAGATGTGCGGATAGGCAATTATTTCATCCGCAACCGCATCACAAAAGTCGTCAACCATCCGCCATCCACCCGAACTAACATTTAATCAAAACCGCACCCGCCCGCACCCGCCCGCTGTTATATATCTAATATAGACGATGCAAGGCATTAGTGAGGTTATAAAGCTTTTGCCTGTTAAAGAAAGGAGACTGATCCAATGCAGCAGAGACATTCAATGCGTGCCACGCTGTCACGGCCCAGACGCACACCAGTGCGCAATTATCTGGGAGCAGGCAGCTGTGTTCACACATGCATCTGTAAGCCTTGTTTTAACATCCTGTGGCACTCTTCTGGGATCACGGCGGACGAAACTGCTCATGCTCAGGGTGTTTGTGGAGGTTCGGGGTTTTGCACAAATGTGATGCACCATGTTAGATGTCCCGGTTTTGTGACTGTCGTAGACATAAACAGCGTCGCAGCTCTTGCAAATCACGTAGCCAGCATTACTATCATCCTGATTTACAACCTCATAAAAACGAGTCCACGCTGAACTTTTCTGGCCT
This sequence comes from Nerophis lumbriciformis, assembly GCF_033978685.3. Taxonomy (NCBI): domain Eukaryota; kingdom Metazoa; phylum Chordata; class Actinopteri; order Syngnathiformes; family Syngnathidae; genus Nerophis; species Nerophis lumbriciformis. The sequence continues at coordinate 1,750,735 of NC_084567.2, read as the reverse complement.
TTTTTTCCCGCTGGTCTTTAGTATTCCCTTTTTTAGTTTGTCGCGTACCACGTTTGCTGCCGGCGTTGCCATCTCTTTTTTTTTTTCTTCTTCTGTTGTGGCATATGCTGCAGGTGCCTGCTCGTTTTTCGTATGTGGGTAACAACATTTAACTATGTATATATATTTACCAATTGGTTTAACTGCCACCCGCCTGAATCTATTTAAAATCTTTATTTTTTTTTATTTCAACCGCCCGACCCGACCCGCGGATAAAATCAAATTTATTTTTTTTGAACCGCCCGACCCGTGGATAATCCGCGGACTCCGCGGTTGTATCCGCAAACCGCGCATCTCTACTGCAAACACAAAAATAGTTTTTTTCACTCAACATGACAGTAATGTTGTTAGAATCCTGAGATAATGCGAATAAAGCAATAAAAATGTATTCAAACATAACTAATAAACCAGGGGTCGGCAACCCAAAATGTTGAAAGAGCCATATTGGACCAAAAATACAAAAACAAATCTGTCTGGAGCCTCATAAAATTAAAAGCCATATTAAATACAGATAGTGTGTCATGAGATATAAATTGATTTAAGAGGACTTAAAGGAAACCAAATGAGCTCAAATATAGCTACAAATGAGGCATAATGATGCAATATGTACATATAGCTAGCCTAAATAGCATGTTAGCATCGATTAGCTTGCAGTCTTGCAGTGACCAAATATGTCTGATTAGCACTCCACACAAGTCAATAACATCAACAAAACTCACCTTTGTGCATTCATGCACAACCTTAAAAGTTTGGTGGACAAAATGAGACAGAAAAAGAAGTGGCATAAAACACGTCCGAGAAAGTCGGAGAAAGTTATACATGTAAACAAACTACGGTGAGTTCAAGGACCGCCAAAATTAGTAGGACAAAACGGCGCTCGCCAAATACTGGAATCAGTGAAGCATGTTTAATATAAACAGTGTGCTTTATAACAATTAGGGAGGTTTGTGTCATGTTTGTCCTCCTACAGAAACTATATTAAAACAAAAAATTGATTTTTTTTTTTTCCCCCCCCCTCATCTTTTTCCATTTTTCATACATTTTTGAAAAAGCTCCAGAGAGCCACTAGGGCGGCGCTAAAGAGCCGCATGCGGCTCTAGAGCCACGGGTTGCCGACCCCTGTCCTAAACCAAACATGCAAAATGTCTAATAAAGCCTGGAATAATGTATCTTTGTGACTTTTACTAAACTAATTATCTTTTATAAGGTTTGCAAAGACAAAAAAAAACAGTTTTTTACTCAATATGACAGTATAACTGTCACACTCAATATGACAGTTATTTAAACATAACTCCTAAACCAGGGGTCGGCAACCCGCGGCTCTAGAGCTCTTTAGCGCCGCCCTAGTGGCTCTCTGGAGCTTTTTAAAAAATGTATGAAAAATGGAAAAAGATGAGAGGAGAAAAAAAATAATTTTTGTTTTAATATGGTTTCTATAGGAGGACAAACATGACACAAACCTCCCTAATTGTTATAAAGCACACTGTCAGCTTCACTTCAGCTTCAGCTTCGAGTATTTGGCGAGCGTCGTTTTGTCCTACTAATTTTGGCGGTCCTTGAACTCACCTTAGTTTGTTTACATGTATAACTTTCTCCGACGTTCTAGGACGTGTTTTATGCCACTTCTTTTTCTGTCTCATTTTGTCCAACAAACTTTTAAGGTTGTGCATGAATGCACAAAGGTGAGTTTTGTTGATGTTATTGACTTGTGTGGAGGGGGGCGTGGTTGGGGGCGTGGTTAAGATATATATATATATAAGAAATACTTGACTTTCAGTGAATTCTAGCTATATATTTTTTTTATTTTTTTATTACATATATATATATATATATATATATATATATATATATATATATATATATATATATATATAAATAAATAAAATAAATACTTGAATTTCAGTGTTCATTTATTTACACATATACACACACATAACACTCATCTACTCATTGTTGAGTTAAGGGTTGAATTGTCCATCCTTGTTCTATTCTCTGTCACTATTTCAGAACACACACATTATACAAATGGGTTGTACTTACTTACTTATAATATACATTATAAAATCAATAAGAAAACGGGAGCTCTAATTTGGGAGTCTGAATTAGGATCATAAGTTCCTATATAAACATTGCGCACTCACGTCGCCTTTTTGTATTGATTACTGCAGCTGTGCACTGGATTCATTCACAAATACAAACTACAACTCGCAAACACTTTAGAGTTAGGCTCCACCATCAGAATGTGTACTTAAACTTATAAAGATCACATGGATATTATTCAGTGAGTTGATTCACCAAAACTAACCTGTTATACAGGAGGAAAAAGCACACAGGACGTTTCAATTGTTCACAGACTGGTCGCTCTCATCAGAATGACAAGACACTTCCGGTCTGCAGGTGATAGCATTCAATTGGGAAGAAACGCCCTACTGCCCCCTACTGACCAATGTGAATACTGATAAATGTGGAATGACAGCTCCAAAAACGAATTCAAACCACAAAATAAAATAAATAAATCAACACAAAAATGTGACACATTATGGGTGGGTCACATATGCATGTACAGTAGATGGCAGTATTGTCCTGTTTAAAAGTGTCACAACATTGCTGTTTACGGCAGACGAACTGCTTTACGGGGGACGAAAACTTGACTGCTGTTGTTGTGTGTTGTTACCGCGCTGGGAGGACGTTAATGAAACTGCCTAACAATAAACCCACATAAGAAACCAAGAACTCGCCCTCCATCATTAGCTGTTTATATGGTGGGAAAGCGGACGTGAGAACAGACTGTCAACACGTCACTCAGGTCCGCATGGAGCTGGAGGGGGCGTGGCCTCCAGCCCCGCCTGAATTTCGGGAGATTTTCGGGAGAAAATTTGTCCCGGGAGGTTTTCGGGAGAGGCGCTGAATTTCGGGAGTCTCCCGGAAAATCCGGGAGGGTTGGCAAGTATGTGCTAATCGGACATATTTGGTCACTGCAAGCTAATCGATGCTAACATGCTATTTAGGCTAGCTATATTGCATCATTATGCCTCATTTGTAGCTATATTTGAGCTCATTTAGTTTCCTTTAAGTCCTCTTAATTCAATTTATATCTCATGACACACTATCTGTATGTAATATGGCTTTTAATTTTTTGCGGCTCCAGACAGATTTGTTTTTGTATTTTTGGTCCAATATGGCTCTTTCAACATTTTGGGTTGCCGACCCCTGGCCTAAACCAAACATGCAAAATGTCTAATAATGCCTGAAATAATGTATCTTTGTGACTTTTACTAGAAACATATGCTTTTTTTTAAGGCTTGCAAACACAAACATGAGTTTTTTTACTAGAGATCGTCCGATAAATGCTTTAAAATGTAATATCGGAAATTATCGGTATCGGTTTCAAAAAGTAAAATGATTGACTTTTTAAAACGCCACGGACGTAGGGTGAAGTACAGAGCAGTTGCATCTCCCAGTCAGCAGCCCCTCCCCTCTCCCACACACAACACAGGAGTTGCAAGAATGTGTTGTTGCCGGTGCTGTAGCCGTGGCTAACAAGCGAGCTCGCTCTGTGACTGACTAACAGTGTTGGGACTAACGCGTTACAAAGTAACGTTAGTTTCGGTGGTAACTAGTAATCTAACGCGTTATTTTTTTTAATTCAGTAATTTAGTTACCGTTACTACATGATGCGTTACTGCGTTATTTTACGTTACTTTTGATGTAGTATCGGCTAGAAACAGAAGCGCTGCGGTGTCGTTCTTCTGAATCTTCCTCTGTCACAAGCCGGAGAGAAGAAAAGAGGCGCGGTCTATGTGTGTGTGTGTGTGTGTGTGGGGGGAGGTGATCCGCGGTTTGATATATGAAACAAACAAAAAAAAGTTGTTGTCACGTTCCGTCCACACACAGCGTGGTCATGGCGAGCGGAGTAACGGAGGAGCTTGAACGCCCCGCGCCATTGAATCGGTGTGTTTATAGGTGCAGACTCGGTTGTGCAAAACGAGGGTTTTAAACACATGCTGATAACGTGCTTGAACCACGTTACGACATCCCGTCGCGCACCCACTTCAGCAATAAGATTGTGCCAGATCTTTATGAGCAGGAGAAGAAAAAAGTTGTGGATGAACTATCCGCTCACGACAGACGGGTGGACGTCCAGCGGAACTATAAGCGCTCACTTCATCACAGCAGACTGGGAGATGAGAAGACACGCCCCCTCTACGAGAGTCACCTTGCGCAGGTGCTGACACAAGCAGTGGAGGAATGGAAGATAAAGATATCCCAGTCACACGTGATAATGCCAAAAATCAAATAATTACAGAGAATGAGGCAGGACTGGGACCACAGATAGGTGCTTTGCACATGTAGTGAATTTGGCATCACAGAAGGGAATCTCAGTCAATAGGATGGAGCGCCTCTTTGGGAGGATCAGGAAGGTTTCCTACTTCCACCCAAGCACAACAGCTGCTCATGTGCTTAAGACAAAGCAAGAAATGCTAAAGCTGCCTGCTCATACATGATGTCCCAACGAGGTGGAACTCCACTTATGATATGTTGGAGCAGCAGGCAGCTATATACTCTGCATTGACCCACAACACCCTGAAGACAAATGTCACCCTGTCTGATGATGATGTGAGAGTGGCAGATGAGGTCCTCCAGGTGCTTAAACCCCTCAAAAGTGTTCCATCTCTACTGAGCACTGAAACTTCACCATCTGTGTCAATGATCCTGCCACTGAAAACAAGGATTCTACAATCCATGGCTCCAAGTGTGGAAGACAGCAGCATCACTCCAGATGTCAGGCTTTATGTTTCAAGGAAGATGATGTTTCTTCTTATGTTGCACTTAAACTTGTTTTTTATTCATGGTCATTGGTCCAAGTTTAAAGAAAGGAGGAATGCCTTTTTATGTTGCACTGTTTTTCATTAATTATGTTAAAAGGAAAATAAAAATGCATGTCAAGTTGATCAACAGATTGTATTATTCTCCAGTGCAATAACAGTACTGACATGAAGGCTAAAAGGGCATTAATGGGAGCTTTAAAAAAAAAAAGAAGAAAAAAAGAAGTAACTAAATAGTTACTTTTCACAGTAACACATTACTTTTTGGTGTAAGTAACTGAGTTACTTTTGAAATAAAGTAACTAGTAACTGTAACTAGTTACTGGTTTTCAGTAACTAACCCAACACTGCTGACTAACGACACCATGTCTATGGTTTGGGATTATTTTAAAGTGTGTCTGATGGATAAAAAACTGGCAATTTGCAATGACGGCAAAAAGTTGGTTATGAGAGGAGGAACCGAGACGTCTTCCTTTAATACCAGCAATTTGATCTCCCACCTCTTCAAGAATCATAAGGAGATACACCATGAATCAGAGGTGGGACCAAGTCATTGTTTTGCAAGTCACAAGTAAGTCTCAAGTCTTTGCCCTCAAGTCCGAGTCAAGTCCCGAGTCAAGACAGGCAAGCCCCGAGTCAAGTCCAAAGTCAAGACTGGAAAGTCTCAAGTCAAGTCCTAAGTCCTGCATTTTGAGTTTCGAGTCCTTTCAAGTCCTTTTAACCACAGACTAATATATTAACACAGATTGTGTATGCTTTTCAAACGCTGTATTTATTTATTAAAACAAGTGCATTTTAAATTGCAGGAAAGAAAATTGTGCTGACATTGCACTTTATAATAGCACTATTAACCAGTCATTTTAAACATTAACTCATTCCTTTACAGAACAAACACATTGAAAAATAAAGTGCAAATGTACTTATTTGTACAAAAGTGTTAACATTGAAAAAACATGACATATACGTGAACATAACAAAAAAGTTGTACTTTTTATATGTCAGGGCCCTATGCTGCATTGCATTTGCAAAAGACCAAATTAGCCAAGAGTCTGTCAGTCATTTGTGCACGATGGGGGCGTAGTATGATGCCACCATGGCTGAAAACTCGCTCCACTGGAGCACTGGAGGCAGGCACTGCCAAGACTCTCATGGCCACTCGGAACAGTGAAGGAAGAGTCTTCATGTTCAATGCCCACAACAAAAGGGGGGAGAGAGTTGTTTTGGGTTGGTGCACTACTTGTAAGTGTATCTTGTGTTTTTTATGTTGATTTAATTAAAAAAAAATATATATATATATATATATATATATATTTCTTGTGCGGCCCGATACCAATCGATCCACGGACCAGTACCGGGCCGCGGCCCGGTGGTTGGGGACCACTGAGGTAAACAACCAACAGTATGTCAGAAAGCTAGCTAAAACGGTACACATATTCATAATATAGTATACATTTTAACTGACCTTTATTTGACTATTTTTGTCTTTTTTTAGGTGGCTAAAATACGCGGTGCTGCTGACCGCCGTCTAACGTTACGTGTGATATATTGACTAACGTAACCCTGCTTAAAAAAAATCACTGAACAAAAAGTATGAATAAGGTAGTGAACTGCAACAGATTCCCGTGTTTGCAATAACGTTATAACGTTAGCAGTGAGTTTACAGCCTCACTGATTTAACTACACAGCAAATAAAAGTCACGTTACTTAGCCAATAAACGTTATCTTACATTCAAAACTTACCCTTCTTTGTGCAACTTCAAATGCCGGACGAAGTTGGAAGTTGTTGCCTCTCCATCAGTCATTTTGGAACCGCATGTGTTGCATACTGCAAACCGTTTTGTGTTGACCACCTCGTAATTTTTATACCCAAACAAAATAATTTAAAGTATCATTTTTTGTTCACTGGCGTGTGGTTTGGACATGTCTTCTTCGTTGGTTGTCCTGCAATTTGATTGGATGAATGCTGTGTGATGAAAACAAAGTAGATCTAATTTGATTGGCTGTTGTACTGAGAGCACACCAGCTGACACACGCAACGCTGATAGACAAGTACACAATGAAAAATACGGAGCGCTCCCGAATAACTTTTTCATCTTTGGGTTTTGGGGAAAGTAGCAAGTCATGTCAAGTCATGTCAAGTCAAAAGGCTCAAGTCCAAGTGAAGTCACAAGTCATTGATGTTAAAGTCTAAGTCGAGTTGCAAGTCTTTTTACGTTTTGTCAAGTCGAGTCTAAAGTCATCAAATTCATGACTCGAGTCTGACTCGAGTCCAAGTCATGTGACTCGAGTCCACACCTCTGCCATGAATACAAGCGGAAGATGGATGAAAACAAACAGCGAAAAAAAGTAGTACCACACAGTTGTCGCTTAAAGACTCCGCCGAGAAAAAACAAAAATACAACAAAAACCACCCCGGGGCGAAAGCCCACGTTGTGGTCAGGGACAATGCACGACGGTGGAGTTTGGTGTGGCTAGTCTGGCCTGCATGGCGCACAGTGAGCGGAGGTGCCCTGTCTCAATGCAGCATGTCAGAAGCTCTGACTGACTGCTAGGCCACTTCAAGCACTCACCACCAGCTTGCAGAACATTTGTTACACTCATACAAATACGTTAGAGCAGGGTAGATTGCAGTGACGTGCGGTGAGGTTGATGGCTGGTGAGGCACTGACTTCATCACAGTCAGATTTACAAACACATGAACCCTAAAGAGTATCTTATTCACCATTTGATTGGCAGCAGTTAACGGGTTATGTTTAAAAGCTCATACCAGCATTCTTCCCTGCTTGGCACTCAGCATCAAGGCTTGGAATTGGGGGTTAAATCACCAAAAATGATTCCCGGGCGCGGCGCCGCTGCTGCCCACTGCTCCCCTCACCTCCCAGGGGGTGATCAAGGGGATGGGTCAAATGCAGAGGACACATTTCACCACACCTAGTGTGTGTGTGACAATCATTGCTACTTTAACTTAACTTTAACTTTACACATACAAACTGTAGCACACAAAAAAGCACATTTAATAAAAAAAAACGTTATTATGGTCTTACCTTTACTTATAAATGCGCCGCTGTTGTGCTGGATTAATGCACCCCCTGACGGGAGTGTTATATCAACTAAAGCCCTCACTTCAACTTTCCACGTGCAAGATTGAATCTATTTAAAAAAGTGTAACCGAGGGTTTATAAATGTGGCCTATACTGTATGAAACTACAAAATAACAAACACGGAGGCTCCAGTTTACACGAGGACCACTTTATTTACCTTCTTTCAAAAACCTCCGCAACGTGACATCACTTCCGCTCTTCAAAATAAGAGCTCAAGGCATATACTGTATAACAGCGCATAACAGGAACTTAACATCACAAAGAGGAAAACCCATAAAAATAGGTTACAAAAGTTATTTAATAAGAAGCCAAAAAGTGCAAAAACAATAATGTTCGTGTTGGAGGAGTTGTGAATTAGGTACACCTGCAGTCTGCAGGTGTACCTAATGTTGTGGCCCTACAGTCATTCACAACTCCTCCAACACGAACATTATTGTTTTTGCACTTTTTGGCTTCTTATGAAATAACTTTTTTAAATAGATTCAATCTTGCACGTGGAAAGTTTAAGTGTGGGCTTTAGTTGATATAACAATTCTACGGCGGGGGTGCAGGAGGCGAGCCTCAGCCATTGCGTCTTTTGCAGCCGTTTTATGATCGCTCAGCACAAGAAATACGTTACACACATACAGTTGTTGACAAAATACACTGTACATTATATACCTCAGCTAACTAAACTATGGAAATGTATAATATAGTTCATATAGCAATACGGTCTCACTGCACAGCAGGCCAGCAGTTAGCCGAGTCCGTCCATGTTGAGGCACTGAGTGACGTGCCTCAACTGGCTGCCGTCTCTTCTCAGTATTTGAACGGCAAATGTGAAAATTCAGCGATTTTGAATAAAAATCATCTAAAACTGGTGAAGTTAAATGGAAAATAACTTTATAGTATAATCACTGGATGCATTTAACAATAAAAAAAAAAATTATTTCTTTTTACATTTTTTTTCTTTCCATGATGGCAGGTGAGGCGGGGGCCTCACCTGCCTCTAGTGACTGCACGTCACTGGTAGATTGAGCCGAGTTGATAATTTCCTGTTATACAGTATACCAGGCAGTCTACTAAAGGAGGACTATGTTATTGTTTACTTTATGACTCTAGTGTACTCTGGACTGAAGGTGTGTGCCTTCATTGTTTTTGTAGCTGTTGTTTTGAGGCATGTTTTTAAAAAAAAAGAAGAAAGAATAATGCACTTTGTGAAAGTCAAAGTATAATACTTCCCATAGTTGTAGTGGGTGCCAGGATTATCTCAGGGAGAGAATGTCCCAAATTCCAAGCTGCTGTTTTGAGGCATGTTAAAAAAAAAATAATGCACTTTGTGACTTCAATGATACATTTTTCAGTGCCATGTTGGCACTTTTTTCCATAACTTGAGTTGATTTATTTTGGAAAACCTTGTTACATAATCAATTCATGGTAAAGTTACATTGTTTAATAATTAGGCATAATAATGTGTTCATTCCACCACTGTATATATCGCTATCGCTTGATATCGGAATCGGTAATTAAGAGTTGGACAATATCGGATATCGGCAAAAAAAAAGCCATTATCGGACATCTCTGTTTTTTACTCAATATGACAGTAATGGTCTTAGAATCCTGAGACAATGCGGGAAAAAAAGCAATACAAATGTATTCAAACATAAGTCCTAAACCAAACATGCAAAATGTCTAATAATGCCTGAAATAATGTATTTTTGTGACTTTTACTAGAAACATATGCTTTTTTTAAGGCTTGCAAACACAAACATGAGTTTTTTACTCAATATGACAGTAATTACCTATTAGCAAGTGAAGCTGGACCAGCTTTTTTCTCTTTGCCTCAAAGCACAAAGTTAAAATTGTTCCAATCAAGTTGGAATCCGAGCAGGTCAAAATGAAATACGAAGTCAAATATTAAGGACGTACTTACCTGTCTTGAAGACAGACGCCAAACTCAAGAGAGGTCAGTCGCCCACTTGAAAGGTGCTGTCACGTCGTCATGGCAACAGCCGGAGGTGGCATATGCTGCCCGGGCGCCAAGGAGCGCCGCTAATCTGATCAGATTGACTTGAGAGTGTCGGATTAGCAACAGCAAGATGTCACAGCCCACACTTCCACTACACTTTATCATCACCAGCTACTGTCAGCACTTACAATAATCAAGTGTTGGAACAACAACACTTGCAATAATCATGAATGATAATTAAGTGTTGAAACAACAACACAATAATAATTAAAGCTGCAAGCAGCATTGGTCGGGCCCGCGTATTTGGCAGGTGCTAGTCCTAAGTGTCCCAATACTTTTGTCTACTTTTAGTCTGAAGTGTCCCAAGACTTTTGTCTAGTGTACCCAGGCCCGACCATAACCAATCTGGCGCCCTAGGCAAGATTTTAGGTGGCGCCCCCCCCCACATTTTTTTTTTACTTACAACTATACCTAATATATAAAGGGGTGGAAAAGTGACTATTACCTGCAGGGCAAACATTAGCTAACCAGAAGGCAATAATGTAAACAAAAAACACCTGCTTAAAAGATCTAATACAAATGTCCCTGAGGAATGTAAGGTGGGAGTACTGTAATTACCTAACGTTAAATTATTATTTTCCATGACAATTTAGCCCCCTCCACAATATTAACCCGACGTTAAAACAGAACTAGCTATTTATTGATTAGAAATTGCCGAATCATGTAACATTAGCTTAATGCTAAAAAGCCAGGTTACTATCACATTCTGTAACAGACAAATCATTTCATGTAGGCTAACGTTACCTACCTGCTACCTCTGTCTTTTTCTCGTTTCTCCTCCTCTTCCTTTCTCTTTTTTCTTCCCTGGGCACCTGACAGTTTTGGCCGTTTTGACATTTTGTGTTGATTTTTTTGATGTGGTGGCGTCCAAAAAGAGTCATGATACGGGAAGGGTGGGGGCGCACCGGGGGGGGGGGCGTAATGTTGTAACAAATAATATTTCTATTATATAGGCTTTACTTTGCATTTTAATTAACGTGGGATTATTTTTTGTATTTAGAAATAATAGTACCAACTTTTTTTTTTTTTTCTCCAACATTTGTGGCACTGGCGTGGCGCCCCCTGATGGACGGCGCCCTTAGCATTTGCCTATACGGCCTATGCCACGGGCCGGCCCTGGTCACAGCCCACACTTCCACGACACTTTATCATCACCAACTACTGTCAGCACTTACAATAATCAAGTGTTGAAACAACAACACTTGCAATAATCAAGAATGATAATTAAGTGTTGAAACAACAACACAATAATAATTAAAGCTGCAAGCAGCATTGGTCGGGCCCGCGTCTTTGGCAGGTGCTAGTCCTAAGTGTCCCAATACTTTTGTCTACTTTTAGTCTGAAGTGTCCCAAGACTTTTGTCTAGTGTACCTACCTTGTCTGCATTGTGTGGGCACTAGAGATGCGCGGTTTGCGGACACAACCGCGGAGTCCGCGGATTATCCGCGGATCGGGCGGATGAAATAAAAAAAAATAAGATTTTATCCGCTCGCGGGTCGGGTCGGGCGGATTAATTAGATTTTTTTTTTTTTTTTTTTTTTTTTTTGCGGGTGGCAGTTAAACCAATTGGGAAATATACAGGTAAAAGCCAGTTAATTAGAATATTTTGAAAAACTTGATTTATTTCAGTAATTGCATTCAAAAGGTGTAACTTGTACATTATATTTATTCATTGCACACAGACTGATGCATTCAAATGTTTATTTCATTTAATTTTGATGATTTGAAGTGGCAACAAATGAAAATCCAAAATTCCGTGTGTCACAAAATTAGAATATTACTTAAGGCTAATACAAAAAAGGGATTTTTAGAAATGTTGGCCAACTAAAAAGTATGAAAATGAAAAATATGAGCATGTACAATACTCAATACTTGGTTGGAGCTCCTTTTGCCTCAATTACTGCGTTAATGCGGCGTGGCATGGAGTCGATGAGTTTCTGGCACTGCTCAGGTGTTATGAGAGCCCAGGTTGCTCTGATAGTGGCCTTCAACTCTTCTGCGTTTTTGGGTCTGGCATTCTGCATCTTCCTTTTCACAATACCCCACAGATTTTCTATGGGGCTAAGGTCAGGGGAGTTGGCGGGCCAATTTAGAACAGAAATACCATGGTCCGTAAACCAGGCACGGGTAGATTTTGCGCTGTGTGCAGGCGCCAAGTCCTGTTGGAACTTGAAATCTCCATCTCCATAGAGCAGGTCAGCAGCAGGAAGCATGAAGTGCTCTAAAACTTGCTGGTAGACGGCTGCGTTGACCCTGGATCTCAGGAAACAGAGTGGACCGACACCAGCAGATGACATGGCACCCCAAACCATCACTGATGGTGGAAACTTTACACTAGACTTCAGGCAATGTGGATCCTGTGCCTCTCCTGTCTTCCTCCAGACTCTGGGACCTCGATTTCCAAAGGAAATGCAAAATTTGCATGGTTGGGTGATGGTTTGGGGTGCCATGTCATCTGCTGGTGTCGGTCCACTCTGTTTCCTGAGATCCAGGGTCAACGCAGCCGTCTACCAGCAAGTTTTAGAGCACTTCATGCTTCCTGCTGCTGACCTGCTCTATGGAGATGGAGATTTCAAGTTCCAACAGGACTTGGCGCCTGCACACAGCGCAAAATCTACCCGTGCCTGGTTTACGGACCATGGTATTTCTGTTCTAAATTGGCCCGCCAACTCCCCTGACCTTAGCCCCATAGAAAATCTGTGGGGTATTGTGAAAAGGAAGATGCAGAATGCCAGACCCAAAAACGCAGAAGAGTTGAAGGCCACTATCAGAGCAACCTGGGCTCTCATAACACCTGAGCAGTGCCAGAAACTCATCGACTCCATGCCACGCCGCATTAACGCAGTAATTGAGGCAAAAGGAGCTCCAACCAAGTATTGAGTATTGTACATGCTCATATTTTTCATTTTCATACTTTTCAGTTGGCCAACATTTCTAAAAATCCCTTTTTTGTATTAGCCTTAAGTAATATTCTAATTTTGTGACACACGGAATTTTGGATTTTCTTTTGTTGCCACTTCAAATCATCAAAATTAAATGAAATAAACATTTGAATGCATCAGTCTGTGTGCAATGAATAAATATAATGTACAAGTTACACCTTTTGAATGCAATTACTGAAATAAATCAAGTTTTTCAAAATATTCTAATTTACTGGCTTTTACCTGTATATACATAGTTAAATGTTGTTACCCACATACGAAAAACGAGCAGGCACCTGCAGCATATGCCACAACAGAAGAAGAAAAAAAGAAAAGAGATGGACACTTTTACGGAGCGGAGAAGGGACGCCTCGCCGGGGTCCGGGACCGAGGCCCCTTCCCCCGAGAGGGCCCCACCGGGAGCCGTAGCTGAGGCGATCCGCGAGAAGGCCCCGACGCACGTCCAGGGTCACCACCGCGCCCACCGCACCGACACCCCGCCTCGTCCGCTTTCGCCGCAGCAGGTAAGCAGCTTACCTGCCCGCCACCCCCGTGGCCGCGGGCTCGTAACATGGGTCACTCCGCGCGCTCCGCCCGCGCAGCTTACCTGCTTGCCACCCCTGTTGCCGGGGGCGCGTAACAGGGGTCACTCCGCGCGCAGTGCGCTCACGAAAGGGGTGGGGCTCACCCTGGTTGATATAGACAGCAGGACGGTGGCCATGGAAGTCGGAACCCGCTAAGGAGTGTGTAACAACCCACCTGCCGAATCAACTAGCCCTGAAAATGGATGGCGCTGGAGCGTCGGGCCCATACCTGGCCGTCGCCGGCAGCGAGACGCGCTTGGAGGTGCGCTCAGCGCGGCTCCCATATGATTGCGCACTGGTGTGCGTCTGGGTCGTGACAGCGTGGCACGCGCAAGTCTGTGCTGCATTGGATCAGTCTCCTTTCTTTAACAGGAAAAAGCTTTATAATCTCACCATACCTGCCAACTTTTAAAACCTAGTAGCCAGGGTCCAAGGGCCACAGGCCCCGGTAGGTCCAGGACAAAGTCCTGGTGGAGGGTTCAGGGCTTCGCCCCCCGACGCAAAATGATTATTAGCATTCAGACAGGTTAAAATGTTGCTAAAACCATCACTTTTCTATCAGTCACAGTGACTTTTCAAAACAAAAATATTACAGCAAAAATCATATGGGTTGATTGACATGTTTATTCTGTAAGCTAACTTCAATAGTTTGAAATTATTTTGACAGTTAATGCCAGTTATCCTGTCAACCTTTCACAAGACTTCAATTTGTTAATTGAAAGTATAAATAGTATAAACACTTTTAACAGTATGTCGTGCTGTGAAATACAGCCGACACGCGCACCAAACACGAACCAAGGCCATGGTGCAAGAGAACAAATGACTTCTTTCATTTAAGGTTTGTGATAAACCATCAAACTCATTCGTTAAAAGGACTCTATAGTAATATAAAGCAAATTTTTCTGGACATTATCATGCAAGAAAAGTTTATTTTTGGGATCGCGATCACCGCGTAATGATTTTTAAAGGTTGCATTACATTATTAACTGTCCCATGTGATCAGCCAGTGCGATTGGAAGTCCATGCTCAATTATTGCCTCCGTAAATAAAACTTCGGCATTTATCACATCCAAAGAATCTGTTTGGGCGACGAAAAACGTTGAAAGTTTTCCACTTGTATCGCTAGCAACGGCATTAGACTTGTGTTTTTTTGTCCCAACGTGGTCTTTTACATCGCTAATTCCTCCGTGTCCGATCGAAAAATCTTGTCTGCACAAGGTGCAATTCGCGTAGTTTTCACCCTTTTTTTTTTTTTTTTATTAATATTAGATATATAACAACGGGCGGATGGCGGGCGGGTGCAGTTCTGATCAAACGTTACATCGGGTGGATGGCGGATGGTTGACGACTTTCTGACGCGGTTGCGGATGAAATAAATTGCCTATCCGCGCATCTCTAGTGGGCACGTTGGTGCTTCCTGCTTTTAAGCAGCCATCTTAAAAAAACAGCAGCGCAGCAGCATCAGCGCAGCGGGTCTTTGAAGGGTCATAAAATCAAAACCGGAGCAGGTATTAAAACTCTGTTCTGTTATTTTATACACAAGGGTTTAATCTCTCTCCTGTGTTAGTTTGAAGCCGAAACGACAAACGCGCTCAGAGGAAGGTGACCGGTTTTTACAAAAACAATTGTTTTGAAGGGGGAATAGCAAACTTCCTGTTGATTTTTGCTGGGGGTTGTCAATTTATGAAATATAGGTCTAAGTGAGACCTACATAGAGGTTTTTGTTTCATGTCTCTCCGACCTTCCCAGGGAGAGTTACAGGCAGTTTTGTCAGTTTTTTCATCCGAGGAGCACTTTTTTGTGCGTTTCATTAAAAAATTGCGCTAGAGCACAATTTTGAGATTTGAGGTTAGGTTTTTTTATTAGATTGCAATTTTTTTCCTGATGTGTGCGTTCAGTTCGGTGAGTTTTGAAGCATGTTAAGGGGGTCAAATTACAGCTCAAAGAGGCAAAAGTGACTGTTTTTAGTACTTTTTTGTCTTGAAGGGGGAATTGCCAACTTCCTGTTGATTTTTGCCCGAGGAAATTAATTAATGAAAAGTAGGGCTAAGTGAGCCCTACATAGAGGTTTTTGTTTCATGTCTCTACAACATTCGTACTGGGAGTTATAAGCAGTTTTCTTTCTAGGGGGCGCTAGAGCGCAATTTTGAGTTTTGGGGTTCGGTTTTTTTATTAAAAGACAATTTTTGCAAAATATGGTGAGTTTTGAAGCATGTTAAGTGGGTCAAATTAGTGCTCAAAGAGAGGGCGGAATAA
>NC_084567.2:1705000-1727500 GCF_033978685.3 Nerophis lumbriciformis | reverse complement strand
TAAAATTATTACTTTATTTTATGTAAAATTAATGACTTGTTAATGCAAAATGGTGACATTTGTCATATACAATTCTGACTTTCATGACAATATTGCCAATTTTTTTGTTGTTCCTGTAAAATAGTGACATTTTTTGGAGTAAAAGTATGACTTTTGTCATAATTTTGCCAAGTAAAAACCCGATTATTGTTATTATAATATTGCCAAAATTTTAAAGTTTTCTTATAAAATTGTGACTTTTGTCGAGTAAAATGACGACTCTTTTCATAAAATTGCCAAAACTTTCAGCTTTCTTGTAAAACTGCGACTGTTATTGAGTAAAATTCCAACTTTTATCATGATATTGCACAAATGTTCAGTTTTCTTGTCAAATTCTGACTTGCGTTGAGGAAAGTTACGACTTTTATTATAATACTGCCAAAATTCGACGTTTTACTTGTGAAATTATGACCTTTTTCTTGTGAAATTCCAACTCATTTTTCACAACATGCTTTTTTTTATTTGCATAGTATGTATATATTATTAATGTTGTAAATACACTTCTTTATATATCTAGAAAGGCTGGTCCTAAAGAGGGAGGCATTATTCTCAGGTCTCAAGAAGGTAACAAATACTAGAATGTGTGTGTGTGTGTGTGTGTGTGTGTGTCTGTGTGTGTGTGTGTGTGTGTGTGTGTGTGTGTGTGTGTGTGTGTGTGTGTGTGTGTGTGTGTGTGTGTGTGTGTGTGTGTGTGTGTGTGTGCTTTTGTATTTCTACCCTTCTTGAGACATGAAGAAGGAAAAGTATCTTCCATATGAGGAGGTGTGAACAAGTGATGACATGAATCAATAACATTGCATCTAATAGACAATGTCTCATTGGTGGTGATATCCATCAACATGAGGGTGCTCCCAAAAAGGAGGGATTTCTCACATTGACTGTGTGTCGCTTTTAAAAGTGCTCCCCCCTCTGGTCAACATATGAAATAACAAGTGTGTGTAAAAATGTGAAGTGCTCCCCCCTCTGGTCAACATATGAAATAACACGTGTGTGTAAAAATGTGAAGTGCTCCCCCCTCTGGTCAACATATGAAATAACAAGTGTGTGTAAAAATGTGAAGTGCTCCCCCCTCTGGTCAACATATGAAATAACAAGTGTGTGTTAGAAATTGAAATGTGCCCCCATTGGTCAAAATTAATCAAATAAATATGTATATAGAGACATACTGTAATAATTTGAAATAAATAATGAAGATTAAAAACCAATTACAAACCAAAAATAAAATGTAAAAAAAGAAATTACTTTCTCACAATGTGTCGACTTTTTTATTATAAAATTTGGTAACAATTTGTCATATTCTTTCTCTTCCTGTAATGTTGCGAAATTTTTTCGTAAAATTATTACTTTTTTTTAATGTAAAATTAATTACTTGTTAATGCAAAATGGTGACATTTGTCATATAAAATTCTGACTTTCATCACAATATTGCCAATTTCTTTTGTTGTTCCTGTAAAATAGTGACATTTTTTGGAGTAAAAGTATGACTTTTGTCATAATTTTGCCTATTATTATTATAATATTGCCAAAATTGTAAAGTGTTCTTATAAAATTGTGACTTTTGTCGAGTAAAATGACGACTCTTTTCATAAAATTGCCAAAACTTTAAGCTTTCTTGTAAAACTGCGACTGTTATTGAGTAAAATTCCAACTTTTATCATAATATTGCACAAATGTTCAGTTTTCTTGTAAAATTCTGACTTGCGTTGAGGAAAGTTACGACTTTTATTATAATACTGCCAAAATTCGACGTTTTACTTGTGAAATTGTGACCTTTTTCTTGTGAAATTCCAACTCATTTTCACAACATGCTTTTTTATATTTGCATAGTATGTATATATTATTAATGTTGTAAATACACTTCTTTATATATCTAGAAAGGCTGGTCCTAAAGAGGGAGGCATTATTCTCAGGTCTCAAGAAGGTAACAAATACTAGAATGTGTGTGTGTGTGTGTGTGTGTGTGTGTGTGTGTGTGTGTGTGTGTGTGTGTGTGTGTGTGTGTGTGTGTGTGTGTGTGTGTGTGCGCGTGCTTTTGTATTTCTACCCTTCTTGAGACATGAAGAAGGAAAAGTATCTTCCATATGAGGAGGTGTGAACAAGTGATGACATAAATCAATAGCATTGCATCTAATAGACAGTGTCTCATTGGTGGTGATATCCATCAACATGAGGGTGGTCCCAAAAAGGAGGGATTTTTCACATTGACTGTGTGTCGCTTTTAAAAGTGCTCCCCCCTCTGGTCAACATATGAAATAACAAGTGTGTGTAAAAATGTGAAGTGCTCCCCCCCTCTGGTCAACATATGAAATAACAAGTGTGTGTAAAAATGTGAAGTGCTCCCCCCTCTGGTCAACATATGAAATAACAAGTGTGTGTAAAAATGTGAAGTGTTCCCCCCTCTGGTCAACATATGAAATAACAAGTGTGTGTAAAAATGTGAAGTGCTCCCCCCTCTGGTCAACATATGAAATGACAAGTGTGTGTTAGAAATTGAAATGCACCCCCATTGGTCAAAATGAATCAAATAAATATGTATATAGAGACATACTGTAATAACTTGAAGTAAATAATGAAGATTAAAAACCAATTACAAACCATAAATAAAATGTAAAAAAAGAAATGACTTTAAAGCAGTCTTTTTCTCACAATGTGTCGACTTTTTTATTATAAAATTTGGTAACAATTTGTCATATTCTTTCTCTTTCTGTAATGTTGCGAAATTTGTTCGTAAAATTATTACTTTATTTTATGTAAAATTAATTACTTGCTAATGCAAAATGGTGACATTTGTCATATAAAATTCTGACTTTCATCACAATATTGCCAATGTTTTTGTTGTTACTGTAAAATAGTGAAATTTTTTGGAGTAAAAGTATGACTTTTGTCATAATTTTTAATATTATAATTATTATTATAATATTGCCAAAATTTTAAAGTTTTCTTATAAAATTGTGACTTTTGTCGAGTAAAATGACGACTCTTTTCATAAAATTGCCAAAAACTTTAAGCTTTCTTGTAAAACTGCGACTGTTATTGAGTAAAATTCCAACTTTTATCATAATATTGCACAAATGTTCAGTTTTCTTGTAAAATTCTGACTTGCGTTGAGGAAAGTTACGACTTTTATTATAATACTGCCAAAATTCTACGTTTTACTTGTGAAATTGTGACCTTTTTCTTGTGAAATTCCAACTCATTTTTCACAACATGCTTTTTTCATATTTAGCATAGTATGTATATATTATTAATGTTGTAAACACACTTCTTTATATATCTAGAAAGGCTGGTCCTAAAGAGGGAGGCATTTTTCACAGGTCTCAAGAAGGTAACAAATACTAGAATGTGTGTGTGTGTGTGTGTGTGTGTGTGTGTGTGTGTGTGTGTGTGTGTGTGTGTGTGTGTGTGTGTGTGTGTGTGTGTGTGTGTGTGTGTGCTTTTGTATTTCTACCCTTCTTGAGACATGAAGAAGGAAAAGTATCTTCCATATGAGGAGGTGTGAACAAGTGATGACATAAATCAATAACATTGCATCTAATAGACAATGTCTCATTGGTGGTGATATCCATCAACATGAGGGTGCTCCCAAAAAGGAGAGATTTTTCACATTGACTGTGTGTCGCTTTTAAAAGTGCTCCCCCTCTGGTCAACATATGAAATAACAAGTGTGTGTAAAAATGTGAAGTGCTCCCCCTCTCTGGTCAACATATGAAATAACAAGTGTGTGTAAAAATGTGAAGTGCTCCCCCCTCTGGTCAACATATGAAACAACAAGTGTGTGTTAGAAATTGAAATGCGCCCCCATTGGTCAAAATTAATCAAATAAATATGTATATAGATGTAATAACTTGAAGTAAAATAATGAAGATTAAAAACCAATTACAAACAAAAAATTAAATGTAAGAAAAGAAATTACTTTAAAGCAGTCTTTTTCTCACAATGTGTCGACTTTTTTTATTATAAAATTTGGTAACAATTTGTCATATTCTTTCTCTTTCTGTAATGTTGCGAAATTTTTTCGTAAAATTATTACTTTTTTTTAATGTAAAATGAATTACTTGTTAATGCAAAATGGTGACATTTGTCATATAAAATTCTGACTTTCATGACAATATTGCCAATTTTTTTGTTGTTCCTGTAAAATAGTGACATTTTTTTGAGTAAAAGTATGACTTTTGTCATAATTTTGCCAAGTAAAATCCCGATTATTATTATTATATTATTGCCAAAATTTTAAAGTTTTCTTATAAAATTGTGACTTTTGTCGAGTAAAATGACGACTCTTTTCATAAAATTGACAAAACTTTAAGCTTTCTTGTAAAACTGCGACTGTTATTGAGTAAAATTCCAACTTTTATCATGATATTGCACAAATGTTCAGTTTTCTTGTAAAATTCTGACTTGCGTTGAGGAAAGTTACGACTTTTATTATACGGTAATACTGCCAAAATTCGACGTTTTACTTGTGAAATTGTGACCTTTTTCTTGTGAAATTCCAACTCATTTTTCACAACATGCTTTTTTGTATTTGCATAGTATGTATATATTATTAATGTTGTAAATACACTTCTTTATATATCTAGAAAGGCTGGTCCTAAAGAGGGAGGCATTATTCTCAGGTCTCAAGAAGGTAACAAATACTAGAATGTGTGCGCGCGCGCGTGTGTGTGTGTGTGTGTGTGTGTGTGTGTGTGTGTGTGTGTGTGTGTGTGTGTGTGTGTGTGTGTGTGTGTGTGTGTGTGTGTCTGGAGAGAGAAAAAGGTGGTTATAAAATATTGACCAACATAAAAAGTGTATGATCCTTCCATAGAAGTGAGGTGTGTGTGTTCTGAAGATCACATGACACATTTAAACCGGACTCGCATCCCGTGTCCAGAGACTTCAAGGAAGTCTCTGCGAGGTTCTTTGTGAGACGTCTGCAGGAACCTGTCGCAGGATGTTGTTCCTCCAACAGCACTTCATTCCCACGCTTAGCTTGCTTGAAAAAAAAGCGCGGCGAGATGCCCTCTGAGTCCACAGGGAAGTGGACTCCTGCCGCACAACGCAAACACTGGGGAAGAATCTGCTCAGCTAAAGGTCAAATGGTGCCACTTCATGGGGAGTTTTAATTTCAATCTGACAGTCTGGACTTAGGGACCAGATAGGTCTTTGGGGGGGGGCGTCATGGAAACAGCCTGGAGACCAGGACAGGACGCCACTGATGACACTAGTGCAGACATATTCAAACATGCAGTGGTGGTCAAAAGTCTACATACACGTGTAAAGAACATCATGTCATGACTTTACAATCATTTCTACAACTCTTATTGTTTTGTGATGTAGTGATTGGAGCACATACTTGTTGGTCACAAAAAAAATTCATGAAGTTTGCTTCTTTTATGAATTTATTATGGCTCTACTGAAAATGTGAGGGTCAAAAGTATACATACAGTAGAGATGCGCGGTTTGCGGACACAACCGCGGAGTCCACGGATTATCCGCGGGTCGGGCGGTTGAAATAAAAAATAATTAGATTTTATCCGCGGGTCGGGTCGGGCGGTTGAAATAAAAAAAAATTAGATTTTAAATAGATTCAGGCGGGTGGCAGTTAAACCAATTGGGAAATATATATACATAGTTAAATGTTGTTACCCACATACGAAAAACGAGCAGGCACCTGCAGCATATGCCACAACGCAGCCCTTTGAGACACTTGTGATTTAGGGCTATATAAATAAAGATTGATTGATTGATTGAACAGAAGAAGAAAAAAAAAAGAGATGGACACTTTTACGGAGCGGAGAAGGGACGCCTCGCCGGGGTCCGGGACCGAGGCCCCTTCCCCCGAGAGGGCCCCACCGGGAGCCATAGCTGAGGCGATCCGCGAGAAGGGCCCGACGCACGTCCAGGGTCACAACACGCCCACCGCACCGACACCCCGCCTCGTCCGCCTTCGCCGCGGCCGGCGTCACGCGCAGTAGGTAAGCAGCTTACCTGCCCGCCACCCCCGTGGCCGGGGGCTCGTAACAGGGGTCACTCCGCGCGCTCCGCCCGCGCAGCTTACCTGCCCGCCACCCCCGTTGCCGGGGGCGCGTAACAGGGGTCACTCCGCGCGCAGTGCGCTCACTTTTGGTAAGCAGAACTGGCGCTGCGGGATGAACCGAACGCCGGGTTAAGGCGCCCGATGCCGACGCTCATCAGACCCCAGAAAAGGTGTTGGTTGATATAGACAGCAGGACGGTGGCCATGGAAGTCGGAACCCGCTAAGGAGTGTGTAACAACCCACCTGCCGAATCAACTAGCCCTGAAAATGGATGGCGCTGGAGCGTCGGGCCCATACCCGGCCGTCGCCGGCAGCGAGAGCCGCGAGGGCTAGGCCGCGACGAGTAGGATGGCCGCCGCGGTGCGCGCCGAAGCCTCGGGCGCGAGCCCGGGTGGAGCCGCCGCGGGTGCGAGGGACATCGCACCTCCACGCGCTTGGAGGTGCGCTCAGCGCGGCTCCCAGATGGGGGCGTGGTTAAGAGGGGAGGAGTATATTTACAGCTAGAATTCACCAACTGGAGTATTTCATTCATATATATATATACATATGTATGAAATACTTGACTTTCAGTGAATTCTAGCTATATATATATATATATATATATATATATATTTATTTATTTTATTATATATATAAATAAAAGAAATACTTGAATTTCAGTGTTCATTTATTTACACATATACACACACATAACACTCATCTACTCATTGTTGTACTTGACAGTACAATGCAATACAATTCCGGGGCAATGGCATTTATCAAATACACAGTAATGAAAACACAGTTGTTCTACTAACTGTCCTGTGTGTTATGAGAGTAGAGTATGTGTGTGTGTGTGGCCCTTTAATAGGTGACAGCATGTGAGGTGAGTGACGTCAGTGAGTGTGTGGGCGAGAGAAGAGAGGGAGCGGTAGCGTGAGTGCGGGGAGGGACTAGTTGGTTTTGTGTTGGATTGGCTGTGTGCAAGCAATCAATAAAGCAAGATTTGCAACTAATCGCTGGACTCATCATTCACCCTAAAGTCGTCCGCTGTGGAGACCCACTGAAGGGTGTTGCCCCGAGCATACATCGGCCCTGGAGAAGTGTCTCCCCTGCGCTCTTCGACTATGGTCTCGTTCTTCTGCTTCGTCTCCTTGTGTGCGCACACTGGACTCAGGTCCGCATGGAGCTGGAGGGGGCGTGGCCTCCAGCTCCGGGAGATTTTCGGGAGAAAATTTCTTCCGGGAGGTTTTCGGGGGAGAGGTGCTGAATTTCGGGAGTCTCCCGAAAAATCCGGGAGGGTTGGCAAGTATGAGCGTGCTAGACATCGAGCCGTCAACTCGACTTACATTAACCAAGTTATTGTAAGATGTGACTCTTGGACAAAGTGGCGAGTCGTGTGCCTAGCAGGTCTTTCCGTCGAAGACATTGAAGCTACATATTTATTTGGAGCTGCGATAACAAGGCATCTGCTAACTGGATTGAGAGTTGCTCTGGTCGATGGACACATTCAGAAGACGATGGCAGCCGTTCAAGAAGCCCAAAGACTGCCCATGGATGGGCAGAGCAGTGAGAACCCAGAGTTTGGCTCTAAGTTTTTCGCTAAGTTGGAAAGTTCTCTTGCCGTCTGAGAAGTGTTGTATCCCAAATAGCTGCAATGGCTTTCTCTTAATGTATTCATGTGTGATTTCCACAAGCGCCTGTACTTTTTGTTCTTATTGTAATATGTTTCTATATTATTTCCATTTATACCCCCATTATTTACTTTTTACTTTTTAAATTCGATCTCAGTTCTGTACACTGCTGCTGGAATTTTAATTTTCCTGAGGGAACTCTCCCGAAGGAATCAAAAAAGTACTATCTATCTATCTATCTATCTATCTATCTATCTATCTATCTATCTATCTATCTATCTATCTATCTATCTATCTATCTATCTATCTACCTACAGACGGACGGAGAAAGACGGAATGTCTGGATGACTCGCCTCCATATTTCCAGTGGTTAGCTCTGAGTTACGAAACCGCTTTATTATGAAGCTGGCTGTGGCGCGTTCTTTCTGGCGTCACTTCCTGTGTGGGGCGCGGTCTTTCTGGCGTCACTTCCTGTGTGGGGCGCGGTCTTTCTGACTTCACTTCCTCTCCGAACTCAGTTTGTAAACGATCAATGAGTCCATACAAAGCTGAGAGCCGGAGATTCAAGAAATACACGGCTGACTTACCCGTGTAAAAAATTGTCCGAGGAGGGTTACCTTAAACGATAGTTTGGTAAGGCTAAATAATTATTAGTTTAAGGGGTTATCCGGCTTAGTGTAGACAGAGCCTCAGTCACTGTTTTATGTTTTTATACTGACCACGTAGTCCTCGTCCTCAGGTCAGCGTCATCCGAGGAAAGGACGGCTTCGGATTCACCATCTGCTGCGACAGTCCGGTGCAGGTTCAGTCTGTCGATCCGGGTGAGACCGCCGGGAAATTGAAACCCACGTTCGAAAAGTTTGTCAAAGTATTTCCTGTTGATTGGCTGTCCTTGCATTGTAGGAGGTCCCGCCCATCACTCCGGTCTCCGTCAGGGAGACGCGGTCCTTAAGCTCAATGGACTTCCTGTGGAGATCTGGAAGTGTGGCGACCTTGCTCACGCTATCAGGTGACCCCTTTGTTCCATGTGACTTCGTTCCCGTAGTATCATAACGTCTGTGTGTCCGTCCATTAGGAGTTGTCCTACTCAGATCATCCTGGTGGTGTGGAGAGGCTCACCTGAGACCAGGACGGGCTGTTGTGAGTCTTTGCACCGCCCACCAGCGCCGAGCAAAGTGAGTCACTTTACGCCCTTTTGCTTGAACTCGCATATCAAAGAAGTCATCGTTTTGTGCCGGTCGCAAGTCCCTAGCATGCTTTGAGGTGACCATGAGGTCCTCCCAGCCTGCTGAGTCAGCGTTCCATGCTGACTGGCACAGGTGTGAACTTTGACCTCACTTTCCGTCTCTCAGACAACAAAGTTGCTGCATCAACCCACCCACAGCAAACATGGCCGCAAACGTCAGCAGGGGTCAGTGGTGAGATCCAGTTTGGGGGTTCTGAGTTCTCTGTGGAGAGATTGCAAGGAAGACGAAGAACCTTGCACGTCCACTCTTCAGGGCACCTGTGTCACATCATCGCATGGCAACAATTACATCATCCTGTCCCCCGTTGGGCCAGAAGAACAGGTGAGTCTGAGGGCTGGGGGCCAGAAATAATCCACAAAGTCAAGAAAGTTGTAGCAATACAGCCTTGTTTCACGATGTGATGAACCTTCATGGACCCGGGACGGGGGTGGGGACACGCTTTGAGAGTGTGCCCTGAGAATAGGATATAGGGGTGAGTCTGATTCAACAATCAACCTCACAGGCCAATCGTTGGACCTTGAACCCTCTCCGAGGGTGGCAAGTTGAGTACCCAAGGCTGTGTTGGGAATGTCCATGCTCCTCTCTGACTGCAGTAATGATCCTTACTCTGGTTATCTTCCTCTGGATCACAGGTGTCAAACTTGTTTTGCAATCAGAGCCACTTCGCAATTATGGCTGCCCTCAGAGGGCCACATCGAATGAAGTGGCAGACCACATTAAATTAAGTGGCAGGCCTGGGCCTTGAGTTTGGCATGTGTGCTTCAAGAAAGTCAGGTTTGATCACCTTGTTAGCACTGCACTCCAGCTGAAGTCCTTAAGCCGATGGGAGAAGCTCACTAAATTGTCTAATCTCCGCAGTGTTAACTAAGTGATTTAGTCTTTTTCACCTGACAATTGACATGGCTTTATTTGTGGATGCTCTTGCTAGCATACATGTAGCTTACATGCTAGCATAATTGTTGCGTTTGGACCAGTTGTTCCTCCCAGGGAATTCAAGTCGCTGGTCGCTCCCAAGCTCTTTACGACACTTAAAGCTGAGTAGAAGAACCACCAGAGACAGAATAGGTATTTTGTAATATATTTGCAAAGCTTTGTAAATATACTGAGACCAGTCCAGCATAGAACATTCAATCGCGCAGCTAAGATGGTCTGCCCTCCAAAATGGAAAACCTCTATTCTATAAAGTCTCTCTCTCTCTCCCACCCTCGCAGTCTTGTCCCTCCAGCCCAAACACATGCCCATTGTCCGCCGCACCTGGACATAAGAATAGATAAGAAGAAGGAGTATCTCTCTTTCTTACATTCCATATTCAAGGTTAGCACACAGTATTTGCAGACAACCAAAAGACCACAATTGGAAGAAAAACACTAGCTGTTTTGTAATATGACACTTAAATTCGGATATACCGTATTTTCCGCACTATTAGCCGCACCTAAAAACCACAAATTTACTCAAAATCTGACAGTGCGGCTTATAACCCGGTGCGCTTTATATATGGATTAATATTAAGATTCATTTTCATAAAGTTTCGGTCTCGCAACTACGGTGAACAGCCGCCATCTTTTTTCCCCGTAGAAGAGGAAGTGCTTCTTCTTCTACGCAAGCAACCGCCAAGGTAAGCACCCGCCCCCATAGAACAGGAAGCGCTTCTTCTTCTACTGTAAGCAACCACCCGCCCGCGTAGAAGAAGAAGAAGCGCGCGGATATTACGTTTCATTTCCTTTGTGTGTTTACATCTGTAAAGACCACAAAATGGCGACAGGTTTCCGGTTCATGAAAAGACGCAATCTCTCCATCCGCACACGGACTACTATTTCACAGCAACTCCCTAAAGACTTTCAAGAAAAGCTGGCTACTTTCCGTGCATATTGTAAAAACAAGATAGCTGAAAAAAAGATCCGGCCAGAGAACATTATCAACATGGACGAGGTTCCACTGACTTTTGATATTCCTGTGAACCGCACTGTGGATACAACGGGAGCACGTACGGTGAATATTCGCACCACAGGGAATGAGAAGTCATCCTTCACTGTGGTTCTAGCTTGCCATGCTAATGGCCAGAAACTTCCACCCATGGTGATATTCAAAAGGAAGACCTTGCCAAAAGAGACCTTTCCAGCCGGCGTCATCATAAAAGCTAACTCGAAGGGATGGATGAAGAAAAGATGAGCGAGTGGTTAAGGTAAGTTTACGCGAAGAGGCCGGGTGGATTTTTTCACGCAGCTCCGTCCATGTTGATATACGACTCCATGCGCGCCCACATCACGCTGGTTTTTAATATATTATTAAAGTTTGACTGACCTATCTGACTGTTTTTTTGACATTCCTTTAGCGCAGTTAGATGCGGCTTACAACACGGGGCGGCTTATAGGTGGACAAAGTTTTGAAATATGCCGTTCATTGAAGGCGCGGCTTATAACCCAGGGCGCCTTATGGTGCGGAAAATACGGTATGTAAATATCTGCCTCCGACAATATACAAAAGGACTATGACAATTCTTTGTGGAAGACAGCCCGCCTGGACTGTTGAGAGAACCCCAAACACAGTGTCAGTAGTAAAAGACAGGGTTGAGGTAGGAGAATAGAACTCTTGAACCTTGAGTGTCATTGTAGTACAAAGTGAAAACTAGAGTACATCACTGCCATGGAAACATGTGTGTTCTCTTTCAGCTCCTCCACACGGTTCCTGATGACGGAACCAGGACCATGGGTATGTCGGTTGGAACGTTGTTTAATGTTTTGGTCAAAGAGTCATATTAGGTTCTTGTTGCTAGGACGTCTTTACCGGACTCACCCCAGGAGAGGTGTGAACCTCCTCAATGACCAACAAGATATGTCGCCGCAGCAACCGCTCACCTGCCACACCCTCAGCTTGGCTCCTCCCACTTCCTCTGCCCAGCGTAACTATGGCAACTACCAGAACTGCACCATCCTCCAATCACATGTGCCCTCTTGCAACGGCCATGAATCCTTCGACACGCTGGCGCCCAAAACCCTCATCTTCCCCGTCTTTGTGCAGGTCAGAACCAAGTGTCTAAGTACTGTAGAACCCAGACCACCCAACCTGCTGTTTGTCTCAATCTCGGTCATTTGTTGCTAAACGGCCAAGGAGAGGAGCATCTTAAATCTGAGACTTGGTCTAAAAACATTTGGAGACCGGATTGTGTTTGTGTTCTTGCAGCTTTTGGATCTGAGCCACACCGACAGATCGCTGCAGATTTCCGAAGAACTGGTTCTGCACCAGGACCACCAGCTGCCCCAAAAGGTACGGCTGCCGCTGACAGATCTCGTGCACAAACCAGAGCGTTGACGTGTGCGGGTCCCAGGTGACGGTTTTGATCTACGACGATGTCTTGCTGGTCAGCAGAGAGGACGAAGCTGGACGTTGTTACGTTCTGAAGAATCCTCTCTACCTCAACACGCTGCAACTCCAAGAGGGTAACGCTCACAATCACACCAAGTTAGACACTCAACAAAGTGATCGCCACATTTTCATGAAACCCTAACCCTAACCCTAACCCAGTGGTTCTCAAACTTTTTTTGTCATCCCCCACTTTGGACAAGGGGGAGTTTTCAAGCCCCACCTGCCCCCATCGCCCCGACAGAGCGCTAATGCCAAGCTTTAACATTTTCAAATTTATTGAACATCAAGTTGTATACATTCAAACTCAATAACATAAAATAACATCAAGTTCAATAATAAATAAAATAACTGTGCAGCTGTGGTATAACTTGCATCAAGTTCAATAATAAATAAAATAATTTCCATCAAGTTCAATAATAAATAAAACAAAAGTGTTATAATTTGCATCACGTTCAATAATAAATCAATAAAAAAAGTGTTATAACTTGCATAAAGTTCAATAATAAATCAAACAAAAGTGTTATAACTTGCATCAAGTTCAATAATAAATCAAAAAAAGTGTTATAACTTGCATCAAGTTCAATAATAAATCAAAAAAAGTGTTATAACTTGCATCACGTTCAATAATAAATCAAAAAAAGTGTTATAACTTGCATCAAGTTCAATAATAAATCAAATAAATGTGTTATAACTTGCATCAAGTTCAATAATAAATCAAAAAAAGTGTTATAACTTGCATCAAGTTCAATAATAAATCAAAAAAAGTGTTATAACTTGCATCAAGTTCAATAATAAATCAAAAAAAGTGTTATAACTTGCATCAAGTTCAATAATAAATCAAATAGTGTTATAACTTGCATCACGTTCAATAATAAATCAAAAAAAAGTGTTATAACTTGCATCAAGTTCAATAATAAATCAAATAACTTGCATCAAGTTCAATAATAAATCAAAAAAAGTGTTATAACTTGCATCAAGTTCAATAATAAATAAAACAAAAGTGTTATAACTTGCATCAAGTTCAATAATTAAAAAAAAGTGTTATAACTTGCATCAAGTTCAATAATAAATCAAATAAAAGTGTTATAACTTGCATCAAGTTCAATAATAAATCAAATAACTTGCATCAAGTTCAATAATAAATCAAAAAGTGTTATAACTTGCATCAAGTTCAATAATAAATAAAACAAAAGTGTTATAACTTGCATCAAGTTCAATAATAAATCAAAAAAAGTGTTATAACTTGCATCAAGTTCAATAATAAATCAAATAACTTGCATCAAGTTCAATAATAAATACAATAAAAGTGCCACTTTGCAATCTTTGCAAAAAAAAAAAAGGAGGAGCTATGCATTTGGCAAGACAGGGCAAGTGACAGCACTTTCCCCCAGGAGAGCCACCTTGCTTCACTGTGAAACAGCACGGCTGTATGATCAGCTCCCATTTCCTCACACAGTGCAGAGAACAGTCGCGCTTTCAGTGGTCGTGTTTTGATCAAATTGACCGCGCTCACAACATCTGTTAAAACCTCATTGAGTTCGGGGCTGAGCTGCCTTGACGCGAGTGCTTCCCGGTGAATGACACAGTGCGTGCCCGTCACATTTTTGTTTCTCTGCAGGCGCTGGCTCTGGCTCGACGACCTTTGAGGTGCGAGTCACAAATGTATATATTTGTGTAATTGTGGTCCACACATTAGCCTGCTACCCATCCGCGCGAAAGTTTGTTCCGCTTAGCCCCGCCCCCATTAGTTACTGTTGCTATGTCTGTCAAACTTTCGCTCGTACCGAGAAATATAAAGCCTCCAGTAAAAATAAGTACCGGTAATTTCCATTTATTTATATAGCGGATTTCACAGACAGAATCACAAAGTGATTTACAGTGTGTATAGAAAATGAAAGCATAGTAAAAAAAATAATCTAAGAATATAATAATTTAAAAAAAAAATTTAAAGTGAAATTTCCTCCCGTTCCTCGCGCCCCACCTGTCATGTCTCTATTCCCCACCAGAGAAACGCTGCCCTAACCCATGTCAAAAATGGGATAACGTGTTTACATTTTGGGGGCGATCCGGATCATTTCATGAATACTTTGACATATATTTAGGGAGAGTAAATTAAAAACGACTTTTATCTTTGATTATGATGATGATTTGTGGTTAAGTTAGGCCAGCAGAGAAGGTCTTGCTGCCACACCACAGCTCCAATCAGTATTAGATTGTTCTTCTTCTTTGTCTCACACGTACTTTGTTGCAGTGGCGTCGGCGCCTCGCCACATCTACTTCCTGCAGAGCGCTGCCAAGCGTTGGCGATGTGTCTTCAGCCTGGAGGCTTTCAGCATCGAGCAGAAGCTGCGAGTGAGCCTCTGTCTCCATGACAACATCCAACAGCAGCTGGTCGCCATGGAGACTGCGCACAGCCGGCAGGTAGTTGTCCTCCCTACTTTACAACCTCCTTCTTCACACATTGTTAATCATCAGCTTCTTTCTTTCTTCTGCCTAGTTGTCAGACCTCCCCTCCTATCCTGACTCCTTTCCTGACTCCTCTACAGATCCTCACCTCCTTCATCCGTCTCCCCCCTTCCCTCCCCTGAAAGTCAGCCCCCCGCCCGCCTTCTCTCCCCCCACTACAGTTTTACCCATCTTTCCCAAGCTCCTCCCCCTTTCTCTTGCCTCCCCTGTCTGGAAGGAGAGAGGAGGAGGAGGAGGAAGAAGAGGAGGGGAGGAGGATGAGGAGCGTCAGCAGGGGGAGGGGGAGAGCGCCTCCGAAACGTCAGAAACTATTGGGGGGCGGAGCTTACTTCTTCACCCCGCCCATTTCACTCCGAAGGAAGAGAAGGCAGAGAGGAGCGACGGGGAGGAGGAGAGAAGGCGCGCTGCAGAGGATTTGAGGACCGCCTCCAGACCGGCAGGTCAGCCTGAGACATGACCTGAGCCCTTACAGTCCTGGTCCAAAGTTTACATACACTTCTGAAGGTTTTGTTTCATTTGACATCACATGGACAAAGATGAGACCTTCTGGAGGAAAGTTCTGAGGTCAGATGAAACCATACTTGCCAACCCTCCCGAATTTTCCGGGAGACTCCCGAAATTCGGCGCCTCTCCCGAAAACCTCCCGGGACAAATATTCTCCCGAAAATCTCCCGATTTTCAACCGGAGCTGGAGGCCACGCCCCCTCCAGTGAGTGAGGACAACAGGGTGACAAGAACTAAATCATCCAGACGAGATAAATTGTATTATTATGTTTATCTTACCTAAAAATAAATATATTTATTAATTTAAAAAAAATTAAAAATAAATGTTACTATATTTTGCTAAAAACATCAAAATTAATTGTATTTTTATTTGTATTTTTTCTGACTCCTTTTTACATCCAGCCATTAGAATTACACATTAAAATAAACATATTTGAAATAATTAATTTTAAATTATCATAATAATTCATTTAAAATGACCATATTTAATTATTAAAATAATTGCTTGTTTATCAACAACTTTAGCATTTTATTCATTACATTTTGAAGCTCTCAGAAGCCAAGTTATGTTATATTCCTTAATATTTATTTATGCAAGTTTGTAGTATCAATTATCTAAACACAGTTTTATTTGCATATTTTCAGGATGTAGATATATATATATATGTTACGATCCGCTGCCCGGATCATAGTTTGTTTATGTTTGAGTCACGTGTTTTCAGCACCTTGATTTTGTTTGTTTTCAGTTGCCATGTCAACTGATTACATTCACCTGCCTCTGGTTAGTGTTCGGGACGCGCACCTGTTGCCCGGGCGCTAATCAGAGGGCTATTTAGTCTTTGCCCTGGCCTCACTCGGTCTGGCTTCCTAGTTTGTTCCCATACAACTAATAACGACTACTTAGATTTCATGCTATGCTATTTTTTCCTGCTAGCTCCCACGCTAGTCCTTTTGTTTTGCCTTTTGTGCTACGTGCATGTCTTTTGTTTATT
The DNA here is from genome assembly GCF_033978685.3 of Nerophis lumbriciformis. Classification (NCBI taxonomy): domain Eukaryota; kingdom Metazoa; phylum Chordata; class Actinopteri; order Syngnathiformes; family Syngnathidae; genus Nerophis; species Nerophis lumbriciformis. The sequence goes on along the minus strand of NC_084567.2, from coordinate 1,711,257 downwards.
CATCATATGATTTATATTTAAAATAAATCATTTTCCTACCTGCAAGCTGTGTCCGAAGCCGTCTGCATCCTTGGGAGAACCACACCCGCATCACGATGCGACCACGTCGTTTCAATATATATATATATATATACAATATATATATATATATATATATATATATATATATATATATATATATATGTATATATGTATGAAATACTTGACTTGGTGAATTCTAGCTGTCAATATACTCCTCCCCTCTTAACCACGCCCTCAACCACGCCCTGCCCCACCCCCCGACCAGGCCTCCACCCCCACCTCCCGAAATCGGAGGTCTCAAGGTTGGCAAGTATGGATGAAACAAAAATGGAGCTGTTTGGCCACAATACCCAGCAATATGTTTGGAGGAGAAAAGATGAGGCCTTTAATCCCAGGAACACCATCCCTACCGTCAAGCATGGTGGTGGTAGTATTATGCTCTGGGCCTGTTTTGCTGCCAATGGAACTGCTGCTTTAAATGGGACAATGAAAAAGGAGGATTAGCTCCAAATTGTTCAGGACAAGCTAAAATCATCAGCCCGGAGGTTGGGTCTATGGCGCAGTTGGGTGTTCCAACAGGACAATGACCCCAAACACACCTCAAAAGTGGTAAATGAATCAGGCTAGAATTAAAGTTTTAGAATGGCCTTCCCAAAGTCCTGACTTAAAGGTGTGGACAATGCTGAAGAAACAAGTCCATGTCAGAAAAGCAACACATTTAGCTGAACTGCAGCAATTTAGTGGTCAAGTGGTCAAGCAGAAGCTTGTGGATGGCAACAAAAAGCGCCTTATTGCAGGTAAACTTGCCAATGGACATGTAAGCAAATATTAACATTGCTGTATGTATACTTTTGACCCTCACATTTTCAGTAGAGCCATAATAAATTCATAAAAGAAGCAAACTTCATGAATGTTTTTTGTGACCAACAAGTATGTGCTCCAATCACTACATCACAAAAAAAATAAGAGTTGTAAACTCCAGACAGCCATGACATGATGTTCTTTACACGTGTATGTACACTTTTGACCATGACTGTATATTTGTGTCTTCATTTTGAGGTTGCAAAGGCAGGGAAAATGTCATGTTTATAAATGACTACCCACAATGCTCAGGTTCAAATAACAAAATGGATAAAACAACTTGCCTATGTGGTTGTTGTTCCTCATTTATTGACTCCAGTGGCGACCAATCAATGCTCCCAGCGTTAACGTGACAAGCAATCCAATTGGAGAGCAAGCAGCCAATCAGAATGTACACTTTTCCTGAGCTCACAATCTGCCTGTACGACCTCAAAATGAAGGCACTAGAACAGGTTTGGGAACCTGTGGCTCTTTTGATCAATGAGAACTCCAAATATGAACTACAATATCCTTTAAAACCTAATACTTTTCTTGGAATTTCATAAAGAACCACATGCATGACTGGGAACATCCTTTATAACCACAAACATGACCTGGAACATCCCTCATATACAACCACATATAGAACAACCCTTTAGAATTCCACATTTGACTTGAAACATCAATGAGAACTCCAAATATGAACTAGAATATCTTTTAGAACCTGATACATTTCTTTGAATTTCATAAAGAACCACATGCATGACTGGGAACATCCTTTAGAACCACAAACATGACCTGGAACATCCCTCATATACAACCACATATAGAACAACCCTTTAGAATTCCACATTGACTTGAAACATCAATGAGAACTCCAAATATGAACTAGAATATCTTTTGGAACCTGATACACTTCTTTGAATTTCATAAAGAACCACATGCATGAGTGGGAACATCCTTTAGAACCACAAACATGACCTGGAACATCCCTCATATACAACCACATATAGAACAACCCTTTAGAATTCCACATTTGACTTGAAACATCAATGAGAACTCCAAATATGAACTAGAATATCTTTTAGAACCTGATACATTTCTTTGACTTTCATAAAGAACCACATGCATGACTGGGAACATCCTTTAGAACCACAAACATGACCTGGAACATCTCTCATATACAACCACATATAGAACAACCCTTTAGAATTCCACATTTGACTTGAAACATCAATGAGAACTCCAAATATGAACTAGAATATCTTTTAGAACCTGATGCATTTCTTTGAATTTCATAAAGAACCACATGCATGACTGGGAACATCCTTTAGAACCGCAAACATGACCTGGAACATCCCTCATATACAACCACATATAGAACAACCCTTTAGAATTCCACATTTGACTTGAAACATCAATGAGAACTCCAAATATGAACTAGAATATCTTTTGGAACCTGATACATTTCTTTGAATTTCATAAAGAACCACATGCATGACTGGGAACATCCTTTAGAACCACAAACATGACCTGGAACATCCCTCATATACAACTTAGACTTAGACTTAGACAAACTTTAATGATCCACAAGGGAAATTGTTCAACACAGCAGCTCAGTTACAATGATGGAAAGTGTAAGGATGGAAAGGACAATGCAGGTATAAAATGACTAATATAGCGATAAAAAATCTAACATATATATGAATATATACATAATATGTGTACAGTATATTATATATATAGATATATTATATTATGTCTATAACATATATACAATATACAACACATTTTCTCCCAAAAATCTCCCGAAATTCAGGCGGCCCTGAGTGACGTGTCGACAGCCTGTTTTCACGTCCGCTTTCCCACAATATAAACAGCGTGCCTGCCCAATCACGTTATAAGTGTAGAATGACGGAGGGCAAGTTCTTGGTTTCTTATGTGGGTTTATTGTTAGGCAGTTTCATTAACGTCCTCCCAGCGCGGCAACAACACACAACAACAGCAGTCACGTTTTCATCTACCGTAAAGCAGTTCGTCTGCCGTAAACAGCAATGTTGTGACACTCTTAAAGAGGACAATACTGCCATCTACTGTACATGCATATGTGACAATAACATCTAGGGCTTTTAGAGAGTGCAGTGCACAACTGCGCACACAACAAGGAGACGAAGCAGAATGCATCATCAGAGAGTGTCATGTCTGTGTAATCATGTTTTGTTTTGTTTAGTTATTGGACTCTTTTTAGTTCCTGCTTTTCACCCCCTTGTCTTGTTTCCATGGTTACCCATTAGTTTCACCTGTTCCACGTTTGGACTCATTGTGCACTCTTGTTTGTCACCATAGCAACCCATTAGTTTTCACCTGTCATGTCACGCACCTGTTGTTAATCATGTCTGTGTTATTTAAGTTTTTCATTTTCTGTTGTTCGTCCTGGTGCCATATCTTTTCTAACCCGGCTATCCTCTCGTATCAAGCCACAGTAAGTGTTTTTATTTCGTGTTCACAGTTTCTGCCTTAGAGCAAGTTTTGTTTTCATTCGCCAAGTTTTTTTACCTCCGCCATTGTGCGCGCCTTTTGTTTGCATCTGTTTTGTAGTTTGTTAGTGTTTAAAATAAATCATGAACCCACTCTCAAGCCATGTCCGATCCAAGTTCACTTGCATCTCGGGAAAACAATCACTCCAAAGCCCACGTTCTGACAGAGAGGGTGTTCAGCAGGGTTAGAAAAATAGTGACAGAGAATAGAACAAGGATGGACAATTCAACCCTTAACTCAACAATGAGTAGATGAGTGTTATGTGTGTGTATATGTGTAAATAAATGAACACTGAAATTCAAGTATTTCTTTTATATATATATAAATATATATATATATATATATATATATATATATATATATATATATATATATATATATATATATATATATATATATATATATATATAGCTAGAATTCACTGAAAGTCAAGTATTTCTTTTTTATATATATATATATATATATATATATATATATATATATATATATATATATATATATATATATATATATATATATATATATATACTTATATATAAATATATATATATATATATATATATATATATATATATATATATATATATATATATATATATTTGAATTCCATGTGGAGCATTTTCTATCAAATTTAAATTGGTGACCCAATAATGTCATTTATTGACCAAACGATCTAAAAATAATTGCTTACACATAAACGATTATTAAAAGAAGTTTGTATCAATGAAGATAAATACTTGTGCTTTGTTTCAGTCCTCAGGCGCTCGCTCTCCGAGGGTTCTCTGCTAAAAGAAAGTCCATCGCGGCGCTCGCTCTCTGACAGCACCATCCACGACCTCACCTTTGACCTGCACACCTGCCACCCCTCACCTCACACTCTCAGGAAACACCTGACCAGGGAGGACAGCTCTCTTCATCACATGCTGCTGCTGCTCAATGGCTACAAGGTAGAGTCCTCTATGCACACATAGTCCACTACGGACATAGACCTCTATGCACACACAGTCCACTATGGACATAGACCTCTATGCACACACAGTCCACTATGGACATAGTCCTCCATGCACACACTGTCCACTATGGACATAGACCTCTATACACACACAGTACACTATGGACATAGTCCTCTATACACACACAGTCCACTATGGACATAGTCCTCTATGCACTATGGACATAGTCCTCTATGCACACACAGTCCACTATGGACATAGTCCTCTATGCACACACAGTCCACTATGGACATAGTCCTCTATACACACACAGTCCACTGTGGACATAGTCCTCCATGCCCACACAGTCCACTATGGACATAGTCCTCTATGCACTATGGACATAGTCCTCTATGCACACACAGTCCACTATGGACATAGTCCTCTATGCACACACAGTCCTCTATGGACATAGTCCTCTATGCACACACAGTCCACTGTGAACATAGTCCTCTATGCACACACAGTCCACTGTGGACATAGTCCTCTATGCACACACAGTCCACTATGTACATAGTCCTCCATGCCCACACAGTCCACTATGGACTTAGACCGCTATGCACACACAGTCCACTATGGACATAGTCCTCTATGCACTATGGATATAATCCTCTATGCACTATGGGCATAGTCTTCTATGGACTATGGACATAGTCCTCTATGCACTATGGATATAGTCCTTTATGCACACACAGTCCACTATGGACATAGTCCTCCATGCACACACAGTCCACTATGGACATAGACCTCTATGCACACACAGTCCACTATGGACATAGTCCTCTATGCACTATGGATATAGTCCTCTATGCACTATGGGCATAGTCTTATTTGGACTATGGACATAGTCCTCTATGCACTATGGACATAGTCCTTTATGCACACACAGTCCACTATGGACATAGTCCCCCATGCACACACAGTCCACTATGGACATAGACCTCTATGCACACACAGTCCACTATGGACATAGACCTCTATGCACTATGGATATAGTCCTCTATGCACTATGGGCATAGTCTTATTTGGACTATGGACATAGTCCTCTATGCACTATGGACATAGTCCTTTATGCACACACAGTCCACTATGGACATAGTCCTCCATGCACACACAGTCCACTATGGACATAGACCTCTATGCACACACAGTCCACTATGGACATAGTCCTCTATGCACTATGGATATAGTCCTCTATGCACTATGGGCATAGTCTTATTTGGACTATGGACATAGTCCTCTATGCACTATGGACATAGTCCTTTATGCACACACAGTCCACTATGGACATAGTCCTCCATGCACACACAGTCCACTATGGACATAGACCTCTATGCACACACAGTCCACTATGGACATAGACCTCTATGCACACACAGTCCACTATGGACATAGTCCTCTATGCACTATGGATATAGTCCTCTATGCACTATGGGCATATTCCTCTATGGACTATGGACATAGTCCTCTATGCACTATGGACATAGTCCTTTATGCACACACAGTCCACTATGGACATAGTCCTCTATGCACCCACAGTCCACTATGGACATAGACCTCTATGCACACACAGTCCACTATGGACATAGTCCTCTATGCACTATGGATATAGTCCTCTATGCACTATGGGCATAGTCTTCTATGGACTATGGACATAGTCCTCTATGTACTATGGATATAGTCCTTTATGCACACACAGTCCACTATGGACATAGTCCTCTATGCACCCACAGTCCACTATGGACATAGACCTCTATGCACACACACAGTCCACTATGGACATAGTCCTCTATGCACTATGGATATAGTCCTCTATGCACTATGAGCATAGTCCTCTATGGACTATGGACATAGTCCTCTATGGAC